>NW_006400027.1:377478-400150 GCF_000299155.1 Elephantulus edwardii
ATGTTGTTTCATGAAATTCTTCTGTGTCTTCCAATTCCTTTCGATACAGTGACTCAGTATATTCCTTCCATCTTCTTTTAATACTTCCTGGATGATTTACCATTCTGCCGAAAGCATCCTTGATTACAGCAACTCGAGGTGTGAATTTGTTCTTCAGTTCCTTGAGCATACACATACTAGATCAGTTAATACTGCTGATTATGTAAAATATATGCATACAATAACAATAAATATAACTGTTATTCATATATGTACATCAAATACAAAGGACAAAGATGAAGAAAGTAAAATTTCTATCATTTTCCACAGCTTGAAGCTGATAAAACAGGCAATCAAGACACATTCATAATTGTTGTCATTGTTATGTTGTTGTTAGGTGCCATCTGGTCAAGTATGACTCATAACGACCCTATGAACAACAGATCTGAAACCAGTCCTGCCCTGTGCCATCCTCACACTTCTTTACACAAAAGAACCCATGAAAACAGTCACTTTGTCAATCCACCTGGTTGAGGGTCTTTCTCTCCCTTGTCAACCCTCCACCCTTCCCAATATCATGTCCTTCTCCAAGGAATACACCTTTTAGGAATATGTCCAAAGCATGTTAGGCAAAACCTCATCATTCTTGCCTCTAAATAGCTGCAACCTATGGCTGCAACCTCTCCCAGACATATCTATTTGTTTTCTTGGCCATCCATGGGATATTCAGTGCTCCTCTCCAACACCACAGCTTAAAGGCATCAGTTCTTTTTCTGTCATCCTTATTCATTGTACAGGTCTTGGATGCATAGCTAGTAATGGGAAACACGATGGCTTGAATCAGATGCATCTTAGTCCTCAAACTAACATCACTTCTCTTTAATAATTTGGAAAGTTACCTTAGTGCAGGTTTTCCCATTGCATTGTGTCTCCCCATTTCCTATCTGTTCATATAAAGTGTGTTAATTGTGGATGCAAACAAGATGATATTGACATTAATAATTATTAATATTGAAGTGCAAATGCTGTAAAGAAAGAATTGATAGCCAGAGAATATGGCCTTGGTAATAGAAAATATATCTAAAGATGTTGTTGTTGTTGTTAATTGCCATTGAGTCGTAGGCAACTCATAGCAACCCTGTGAATGAAAGACCTGCACACTTGTATAACTTTCATCATTTCTCCAAGTTCACAGGGTTTCCAGAGATAAGCTATTTTAAAATTGGATTCTACTCCTGATTCCAAGCTTGTTTTAATTGGAGAGCTCCACCAAACACTGTCCACCATGGGGGTAACCATTATCGCATTTGACCCAAGAGATTGTTATATAGCTAGTAATTAATTCATTACAAGAACCTTTTTAAAACAACATAATTGGTGACTATATATTTGAACCTCACCATGTTGTTGTTATTATTAGGTGCTAAAGAGTCAAGTATGACTCATAGTGACCCCATAAACAATAGATCTGAATCTTATCCTATCCTGTGCCGTTCTCACACTTGTGCCTATTGCTGCAGTCACCATGTCATTTCATTAGGGATCTTCCTCACTTGTGATGACCCTCCACATTGTCAAATATTATATCCCCTTCATTGTCCAAAGGATGAGAGATGAAGCATTTCCATATGGAATACATTGGTGGGATTGTAAAATGGTACAAAAACTCTGGAAAACAGTTTGCCATTTCCTCAAAAAGTTGAACATAGAAACTCCATATAACCCAGCTATTAAACTGCTAAGAATATCCCCCAAGGAAATTAGAACTGAAATAGAGAAATCTGTATATCAGTGTTCATAGCAGTATTATTCACCATCACAAGAATGTGCAGCACTCAGGAGTAATGATTTTTTAAAATGTTACATAACTTGTGAGAGACAGGGGAGCACTATGCTGAGTGAACTAACTCAGTCTAATAAGGATAAATACTGCATAAGACCATTACTATAAAAATAGAAGGACAACTAGTAACACATGTATGGGTACACAAATAGGTAAGGAATGGGAGCAGAGTGGTGAGGATGGGTAGAGGTGAAACCACAGAATTGCAGTTTAATGGGTGGAGGGATGGGAGTGAAGGAAATGGAAAGGATCCAGCAAGGACTTGAAGAAATTGAGTAATGATGAGCAAGATCCAATAGTGATTGATTTTATAAAAATAATCTATGACAATGATTATATGAAATACAGTATAAATTAAGAATAATGTGAAATACAATGTATACAAACATAGTCAGCAAACCAACATTTTTTAAAAAAAAAGAAAGAAAAAACCATTTAAATCAACTATGCCTGTGGGAAAAGCTTATGGACAGAATCACTATCTTAAATCAAACTAAAGTTGGGAGCCAAAAGTGGAACATTTCGATTGTTTATATATAAATTCAAATAGACACTGAAGGAAATGAAAACAACTCAATAGATTCAAAGAACAACCTTGAGTATATCCAACCTGAGTATAAATACCCTTTAAAAAATAGTTCTGATACATTTATCACTAATACCTAAAGACGAGAAGAGTTGTGGGATAACAACAAAGACATAATATAAAAAGAAAGCAAGAGGTCATAAAAAATAAAATACCAAAAGAAGAGACTTTGCAACTTGGTCTATAACTTTGAAATGCTGAAACCAAGAGAAGAAATAATGAAGTAAGGGAGATATGTTGTTGTTACTGTTGTTGTGGATTGTCATCGAGTTGAGCATGACTCATAGTGATCCTATGAACAAAAGATCTGAAGCCTTTCAATAGCTATTGTTTTTCAAAGATCATAGCATTTCCAGAGGTGTGTTGTTTAGAAAGTGGATGCCACTTCTGCTTCCAAACATATCATAAACTGGGATCTCCACCAAACCCTGTCCACCATGGATAACCGTTATGCCATTTGAAACCCCAGTGGCACAAGGTTTAGTATCTAAGGTTACCTCAGTACAGCATATTGATCCAAGAGTGCTATACCACTTAGAAGAATGTTACTCCAAAATATAATAGCAACAAACTCTTAAATACAAAGGTCCTCCTTGAGGTCTTGTTAACCCTAAACAAGAGGCTTAAATTAGAAAAACAAAGCAAAGCAAAACCCCACAAATATTGTATACTGTTGTTGTTAGGTGCCGTTGATTCGCCTGCTACCTGTAACAACCCTATGTATAGCAGCTAAGAACTCTTCGCTGTCCTGAACCAGTCTTACTAATTGCGACACACCAACCCCTCTTGCCCCATATACTGTAACAATCCATCTCATCTGGGTTCTTCCTCTCCTATGCTGTCCCTTCACACTTCAGAGCATGATGTGCTTCTCCATGGACCCGTCTCTCCTGGCCATGTGCCCAAAATATGTGTGTCAGAGCTTCAAAATCCTACCTCCTGTGAGACACTTGGTTTCACTCTCTCCAAGACAGACCTATTTGTTTTCTTGGCTGTTGATGGTGTGTTCAAGACTCTGTCATCCATAGTCCAGTTCTCTGAAGCATAACATGTAATTATGAAGACCATGGCCTTGATTAAGTGTACCTCATCAGGATGGATGGTGAAGAGATTGAGATTGTTCACAGCTTTAGTTTGCTTGTCTCCACAGTCAACACTCTTGGCACTAGTAGCCAGGAAATTAAAAGACATATTGCCATGGGAAAGTCTGCTGTTAGGGACTTCTCCAAAGTACTGAACAGCAATGGTGTCTCTCTGGAGACTAAGGTGCATCTGATACAGGCCATGGTCTTTGCTAACACTTGTTATGCATCAGAGAGTTGGACAATGACTAGGGAGGATAGAAGGAGAATTGATGCCTTTGAGCTGTGGTGCTGGAGAAGAGTATTGAGGGTACAATGGACTGCTAGGAAAACAAACAGATTCATCCTAGAAAGGGATAAACCGGGCAGCTCCTTGGAGGCAAGGATTCTGAAGCTCCATCTAGCATACTTTGGACATGTTATAAGGAAGGACCGGTCCTTGGAGAGGGATATCATGCTTGGGAGGGTGGAGGGACAGCACAGGGGGGGAAGGCCCTCTATGAGGTGGATTGATTAGGTGACTAGGGTAATTGGGACGGATGTGTCAGAGACAGTGTGACTGGCACAGGACAGAGAAGAGTTTAGGGCTGTTGTACATAGGGTTGCTATGAGTCCCAAGGGACTCGACAGCACATAACAACAACAGTCTCTAGACTGACATCATTGCTTTGGAGAACTCTGGAGAGGTCTCTGACAGCAGATTTTCCAAATGCAATTAGTCTTTTGATTTCCTGACTACAGAAGAATTTAAAAGGTACCTTTATACGATTGTATGAGATGATTAATGTAAAAATAAGATAACTACTAAGATACACATAAAAGTCAAAAGGGGAAAAGGAGAGGACAGAGGAGTTGACCGTGGGTAAGGGGAAAATCACGGAGTCTCAGAGTTTGAGGGTTGGAGGGAGGGGTTAGGAAAAAAATGCAGTGGGGACCTGAAAAGATGGGATAATAGTGGGCATAGATCAATTATGATTAATTTTTGTAAAACACAGTATATAGTATTGATTATATGAAACACAATGTGAATGAAGGGAGGTGTGAAACACAATGGATATGAGTAAAACACAGTGTATACAATTTTTTTATGCAAGCCAACAAAAAATAAATGTTAAAAAGGAAGTATGAGGAAAAAGAAAGCACAATTATTTTAATAAAATAAATGAAGACATTAGAGTTAGTTAGAGTTAGAGTTAGAGTTAGAGTTAATTAGAGTTAGAGTTAGAGTTAGAGTTAGAGTTAGAGTTAGAGTTAGAGTTAGAGTTAGAGTTAGAGTTAGAGTTAGAGTTAGAAAAGAACCTTGCTTACATTTCTCCAACTGAAAGACCTGAAGGAAAATTAAAGAATCAAAGTTGTAATATAAAGGTTTGGTATCCACTTCCTAAACAACACGCCTCTGGCAATTCTATGAACTTTGAGAAGCGATGATAGTTATTGAAAAGCTTCAGGTCTTTTCTTCATAGAGTCACTATGAGTTGTGCCTGATTCAATGGCCATCAACAACAAATATCAACAATATGGACAAAATATTGGTCAAAATAGGAAGCATCAAAAGATGATAGGAAGAATGCACAGTCACGGTAGCAACAATGACACGAAAGTAGATATTCAACCATTTTGGGAAGTCGTTATGTGCTGTCGAGTCACTTGCAACTTACATGTACCACAGCTTTGAACTTTGCTTTATCCTGAGCCAACGACATTTTCTCTGACACACTTACCCTCAATACTACAGTCAATCTGTCTTATTGAGGTTCTTCTTCTCTTGAGCTGTTCCTCCACCCTCCCAACTGCTGTGTCCCACTCCAAGGACTGATCCTTCCTTGCAACATGCTCAAAGTATGTCAGATGGAGCTTCAAAATTCTTGCCTCCACGGAAGATCCTGATTTCACCCTCTCTAAGACAAGCCTGTTTATTCTATTAGCAGTCCATAGTATGTTCAATACTCTTCTCCTGCACCACAACTCAAAGACATCAATTTTCCTTCCATCATCCTTAGTCATTGTCCAGCTTTCTGATGCTTAGCAAGTAACTGAGAAGACTGTGGCCTAGATCAGCTGTATCTTTGTCTCCAGACTGACATTGCTGTACTTTCAGTACTCTGGAGAGGTCCTTAACAGCAGATTTTCCCGATGCAATTTGTCTTTTGATTTTCTGCCTGATGTTACCAATAGTGCTGATTGTAGAGCCAAGTAAACTAAAGCTGTTAACAATCTTAATCTCATGATGTTGTCAGTTGGTCCAGTGGTAAGAATCTTTGTTTTCTTGATGTTGAGCTTCAGTCAATATTGGAGGCTGCAGTCCTTGACCTGCTGTAAATGCCTCAGGTCCACTTCAGGTTCAGCAAGCAATGTGGTGTCATCTGCATAACACAAGTTATTGATTAGTCTTTCTCCAATCTTGATGCTACATTCTTCCTCGTAGAGCTCAGCCTCCTGGTGGATGATGTGTTCTGCAAACAGATTGAAAATGTATGGAGTTAGGACACAACTCTTCCATACACATTTTCTGGTTTTTGAACCATGCAATGTTTCCTTGCTCTGTTCTGACAATGGCCTCCTATTCCAAGCATAGATTTCACAATAGCACATAACTCTTCTCAGAGTTTGCTACAGTTTTTTGTGATCCACATAGTCAAATTCCTTTGCATAGTCAATGAAACATAGATAGACATTCCTCTGCTACTCTTTGCTTTCAGCTAAAATTCATCTAAAATTATATATTAATAGTTATAGTAAGCCACATCCTCTTCTAAATCCAGTCTGAACATTTGGCAGTTCTCTGTTGATGTGCTGTTCCTGTCGTTTTTGGAAAATGTTTGGCAGGATCTTAATTGCATGTCATATTAATGATCTTGTTTGATAGTGTCCACATTCTGTCGGATCACCTTTTTTTTTTGAATGATAACAAATATTGGTCTCTTCCAGTCAGTTGGCCAGGTGGTTGTCCTCCAGATTTCCTGGCACAATTTGATGAGCATGTCCAAGGCATTGTTTGTTTGTTGAAATATGTCAATTGATATGTCATGAATTCTTGCAGCCTTGTTTTCTGCCACTTCCTTCAGAGCAACTTGAACTTTCTCTTTCATTACCATAGGCTTCCCCCCACCTTTTTTTCAAGTAGTCACTCAAATGCTGTTTCATTAAATTATTTTGTGTTAGCCAATTATTTCTGGTACAATGACCCTGTGAATCATCTAATATTCTTTCCAAAGCACCATTAAATATTGCAACGCGAGGCTTGAATTTTTTCTTCAGTTCCTTCTGCTTTAGAAATTCTCAGTGAGTTTAGCCCTTTTGATTTTCTGACTCTAGATCTTCCAACATTTCATTGTAATACTTTGCTTATCTTCCCATACTGCCCTTTGAAATCTTCTGTTCAGCTCCTTAACTTTTGGGTGGTATGTGATTTTTTTTTAAAGGAAGAAAGATGTACAAGCTACACTGAAAGTATTGTCAAAAAAGTAAAGTTCTAACAATTTATACCCTTTGGTACATACATGACACAACCTTACTTGTAGAAAATGAGGAGGACTTGAAGCACTTGCTGCATAAGTTTAAACATTGCAGTCTTCAGTCTAGATTGCATCTCAATATCAAGAAAATAAATATTCTCACCACTGGACCAATGGGCAACATCATGATAGATGGAGAAGGAACTGAAACTGTCAACAACTTCATCGACTTGGATCCACAATCAACACCCTTGGTTGATTGTGGACAATCACCAGGACAGACATGTGGGTTGGGGAGAAACTAAGAAAAGAAGTATAAATAATGTATAGAGCTTAGAAACAGGCAAAGAAGAGAACTGTATAAAAGGAATAAATGATTAGGTATTATTGGCATAACACGAGTCCAGAATAAGAGCTGCATAGTAAAGTAGGAAGGGGACTGTATAACAATAAAAGAACTATTTTTCCAAAGAAAAAAGTGAACTGGTTGGGGGATGGGGGGGGTGGGAGGGCAGAGAGGAAAATGTGCAACAATGAATGAATAGAAATCTAAGTTCTTTACAAACTTTCATTAAAATCTCAATTTAAAAAAAAAAAAGCCTGTAGTAAAGAAAACTCAATGGAGTAGTAGTGTTCTATAATATATAGGAGTTACCATGTTGTAGCTGTTGTGAACCCTCAAGTTGGACCTGATCCACAGCTGACCCTTCATATAGTATGCCTTTTTTTTCTTTTGAAATTTTTATTTTATTATTTTTGTGTGAGTATTCTGTCAAATCAGATCTGATTGGTCCAGGAGGGCATTTTCCCTCCTTCCCCGGCAGAGCAACTGGTGGATTCAAACCGTACGTCTCTGGGATTGTAGTTGCAGTGCCTTGCCTCTAGGCCACCAGAGCTCCCCATATAGTATGTCTTGAGTGGCAATAAATCACATGGGAAGAGACTTATCTTCTTGCCGTGGAACAAAAGGTAGATTTAAAAAAAAAAAGATGAAGGGATAGGAAAACCTGTAACCAGGTGGATTGATGCAGAGATTATTACAGAAATGGGCTGAAGTGTGTCAGAGAAGGTGAAGTTAGCACACGCTAGGACAAGATTCAGATCTGTTATTCATAAGGTGACTATGAGTTGTACTCGACTCAAGAGTACCCAGCAACAACAACAATAAACCTAATTGACAGAAAACCAATTGAAATGTTTCAACTGGAGTTACTCACTCATCTATGCTGAGAAGTTTAGCAGACAGCTACCAGGTCAAATGACTAGAAAAAATTCTTGTTTGTGACTATTCCAAAGAAGTCATTCATTATGATGAGGAAATAATAGAATAGTACCAATATTCCATACAAGTAGAATCTTGCTGAAAATTTGCAAAAGACTTGCAGCAATGCATTGACAGGAAACTGCCAGAAATTCAAGCAGAATTCAGAAGATGGGCAAAGAAATATATTCATTAACTTTTGGCTGAAAGCAAAGAATACCAGAGAGATATTTATTTGTGTTTTATTAACTATATCAAAGCATTATCTTTGTGTATCTTAATATATTGAGAACAGCATTAGAAAGAACAAGAATTCTAGAACTTTAATTGTTTTCATACGAACCTGTACATAGATCAAAAGCCAGTCATTTTTTTTCTTTTTTTATACTAGTTTATTTACAAAATTCGAATACATTGTTTTCCAGAACAGATTCTTCCAATTTCCTTCACCTCCTTTATCAAATTGTACAATTCCATGATTAGTCCCCCTCACCACCTACATATCCTCATCCCTCTGTTTCTACTTTCCCCCCCCAACCCTTGGATCCTTATACACATTCTACAATAATGCTTTTGTACAGTAATTTGTCCTTGTGAGATTGAGTTAATTCACTCAACATAATGCTCTCCAGTACCTTCCAAGTTAGGGAATAATTTCCAAAATCATTGCTCCTATGTGCTGCATAGTATACCATTGTGTGAATGTACCATAATTTCTCAATCCATTCATTTGTGGTTGGACATCTGGGCTGTTTTCATATTCTTGCAATGGTGAATAATACTGCCATGAAAATTGGTGTACAAGTCCCCATTTGTGCCTCAGTTCTCATTTTTTCATGGTATATTCCAAATAGTAGAATAGCTGGGTCATATGGAATTTCTATGTTCAGCTTTAAGAGGAAGTGCCAAACTGCCTTCCAGAATGGTTGTACCAGTTTACAATCCCACAAACAAGGTATAAGAGTTCCTTTCTTGTCACATTCTCTCCAACACTTGTTACTTGCTGTCATGTAAAACTTCCCCTCTGTTTCTGGAGTGAGATGGTAACTCATTGTGGTTTTCATTTACATCTCTCTTATTGACAGTGATTTTGAGCATTTCATCAAGTGTCTGTTTGCCATTGAAATTTCTTTCTCTGTGAAATTTCTTTTCATGTCTTTTGCTCATTTTGTAATTAGGTTACAGTCTTTTTCTTGTGTAGGCCCAGGAGTATTATGTAAATTTTCATTATGAGATTCTTGTCTGAGATGGTATTGACAAATGTTTGTTTCCTGTTGGTAGGTTTTCTTTTCACTCTGTTGGAAAAAGGTTTTGATGCACACATAGATTTAATCTTGAGAAGACCCCATTCATTAATTTTATCCTCTTCAGATTATGCATTTCTGGCTGTATTTGTCAGTCTCTTTATACCATAGACTAGGGTTCTAAGCTTGATCCCTGTTTATCTCTTATGAACTTTATGATTTGGGGCTTTACTCTCAGTTCTCTGATCTACTTAGAGTTGATTTTTGTGTATGATTTGAGGTGTGAATCCTGTTTAAGCTTTCTACAGGTGGAAGTCCAGTTTTGCCAGCACCATTTGTTGAAAAGGTTGTAATCACCCCATTGGATAGCTTTGATTTCCTTGTTGAATATCAGTTGACCATATTTAGCTGAGCCTATTTATAGGTTCTCAATTCTGTTCCATTGATCTATGTGTTACCAAGCTGTTTTTGTTACTACCACTGTGTAGTAGGTTTTGATGTCTCTCACCTCATTTTTGTTTCTCAGAAGTGTTTTGCTTATTTGGGGTCTATTGCCTTTCCAAAGAAACTTGAAAATTTCTCTTTTGACCTCTGAAAGATCACTTGGAAGCTGGGCAGCATTCTGCACAGATGCACCCCTTGGAAAACATTCCAATGCTGTAGAGAATCAGAGCATTGTCAGGCCCTGGAGAGCATGTGCTGCTGAGCCAGCCTAAAATTGGGAGGGAGCACCACTGCTGGGCCAGGTCACACACACCCCACTGTGCTGCCTGTAACCAGGCCCTGGAGAGGCCATCTCCAAACTTTGTTGTTTCAACTAGCTGTTCTTGGTAAGTGACTCTCGCCTCCTTCCCCTGTGGAGACTGCTCTGCTCTCCAGGAACCTTGTCTGTAGGTGCACACACCAAGGCTTCCTGTGCTTTGTTAGACCAGGTGTGGCTTCTGAACTCTGGGCGTGAGGGGACACCCTAGGTATCCAGCAGCTAAGCTCCCCTTTGCTTTGTGTGAAATGATTACTGGGATACCAGTCTCCTACCACACTTTGCCTGGGACAGGTGGGATGGGTTGGCAATCCTCTAAATTGACCCCAAAACACCACTTGGGTGCTTACTTTCTCATTGGCCTAAGGTTCTGGACCACTTAAATATATGGAAAAAGCCTCTCATCCTCTGTTCTGTTTCTTGGACCCAATACCAAATAGATGGCTGCCTTCATTGGCCCTCAGATGGCACCTTAGATTATACTTTACTCACAGCATTAGGCAGTTATTGTCACCCTCTCGGCAACAACTCAAAGATACCCTAAATTCAGGCATTCTGGTTTCTTCCCTCTTGTTCTGAACTGTGTTCGAACTCTTCCACTGCTTAAGTCTTTCTTGCTTGAAAAAAATCCTTCTTCTTCACCCTCCACTGAACCTCCCTCAGCCCCCTCCCCTTCCTTCTCCTCTTTTGACCTACCTGAAAACTTGGGCCCTCCATCTTGAACTCTCCCTGTTTCTCCTGTTCGCCACCATCTCCCTATCCACAGCTAAAAGTTATTCCCCCAGCAGCATTACCCTCTCCATCTCTTATTAGCTCTCCTGTTGGTTATCATACTCATTCTCAGGATCGCCCCCTCCCAGTTTCAACATTGTTGCCCCCCCCCTTTTGCCTATCACTACCACCTACCGATCTCCTTTATAATGTGTCCAGGGCTGTGGTCGTGGTCAGAGTTGGCAACCTCCCTCCCGGCTCCCAGCTCCAGCACTTCCCGTCCTAGTCCCCGTTCAACTGATCTCCTTTGTCCTCTGCCATGAGGGAGCTGTAGCTGAAGGATTGGTTAGAGTTCATGTTCCTTTTCCCTTACTTGATCTCTCTGCTGTTGAAAAACGCCTCGGATCATTTTCTGCAAACCCCATTCAGTATCACAAAGAGTTTTGCTATCTGACTCAAGCTTATAACCTAAGTTGGTCTGAGCTCTATGTCATTCTCACTCCCATTCTTACTCTTGATGAGAAAGACCACATTATAGTAGCTGCTCTCATGCATGCAGATCAGGTACATCTCACCAAACAATGCCCGTAGGCGCCGCTGCCATCCCAGATATTGAGCCAAACTGGAATTATCAACAAGGCCATGACGGCACACACCAGCAAGACCACATGGTGCAGTGTGTCTTAGCTGGCATGCAAAGCGCCACTCAGAAAGTTACTAATTATTATAAACGCCAGGAAGTCACAGAGAGCCCCGATGAGAACCCAGCTGTCATTCTAAATCGCTTACCTGAAACTTTAGCACAGTATACTCGCTTAGATCCTTCCAGTGCTCCAGGTTCCACAGTTATAGCTAAGTGTGGCCTGGACAGCCACTATGTCAAAATGTGTCCGCAGCCACAACCACCAATTAAGCCGTGCGGAGCCTGCCCCCCCCCAAAAAATGTCACTGGTGAAATGACTGTCCTGTTGTGACTCGGTCACTCACTGTGCATAGCTGCATCTAAGAGGCAGTTCCGTGCCTGGAACTCCTGGGCCTCACAGATGAAGACTGTATCTTCTCCCAAGTTTCTCCCCAGGTATCAACAACTCTGAACATCTCCTGGAAACTGCACATATCTTATCCTCAGTCATCTGGAAAGATAAAGTGAGCCAGTAGTTTCCTAAAAAACTACCTCACCAAACTCACTCTCAAAATGAAACTCTCCTCACCTATTCTACTCCCACTGGCTTTAGCTAAGTTACATACTAGTCCATGTTCTCAAAGTAGACTCAGCCCATTCAAACTGCTTTATGAACACCCTTTCCTCCTCACACATAATTTTCCACATAAGCCTCCTTCACTGCCTTCCTACTTACCTTACCTATCTCTGCTATGACACCTTTTCAGCATTGATGGTTGCTCCTTGTGTTTTTTTTTAAATTTTTGCAGAATCAAATTCAAGAGATCTCCAAAGTTGCAGTGAACCAAATGCTGCTTCAACATTACTCCCAGCTCCCAAGTGAACCTCCTCCCAGTCTGCCAGCCAGCCCCATTCACTGCCCTTGTTCAGCAGGAAGTAGCCAGAAAGACTATGTTGGCCCTGTATAATCAAAAAGGCTGGAATGAAAGGTCACCTAGAAGCTGGGCTGCAGTCAATCAGAAGAGAGCACAGCCGCCGACCACTTTCTGTTTAATCCCAGCCAAGACGCAACTCACTTAAAGGCAGCTCCATACAGGGAAGTAGCAGAGAGCATCTAATTAATGTCCTCTACAGTAGCTGACCACCTTATAGAGAGAGCTTACCACCAAATAGATTGACTTACACCCCTCCCCACACACATAAAACTTTTGTCGTAACTTTCCTGTGTGCAACTTCCCATTCCTACTGCCACCTTCTGGCCTGGGTATGTGGAATCGACCTGAGAACTGATAATAAGTTCCTTTGTTTTACTTCATCTGGTTCTCCTCCCTTTTTTTGCCTTTTAAACTCACAATCTCCTTGAAAAGTGACTTTGGTATCTGGATTGGAATTGCTTTGAACATGTAGATTACATTTTAGTCTTTCTATCCAGGAACAGAGCACATTTTTCCATTTCTTTAGGTCTTTTACTGTGTCTTGCAGAAAAGCTCTAGTTTTCTTTGTATAGGGCTTTTGTGTCTCTAGTTAGGTTCACTCCCAAGTGTCTCAATTTGTGGTTGGCTATTGTAAATGGTAATGCTTTCTTGATATCCTTCTCTAAGTTCTCTTTGTTACTGTAGAGGAATTCTACTGATTTTTTGATATTGATCTTATATCCTGCCACTCTACTAAACTGGCCTACTAACTCTAATAGGTTTTTTGTTGTTGAGTCTTTGGGATAACAATAATATGGTTTAAAATAAGATAAGTTATGTGTTTTAGTTCCTTCTTTCTACTACCCTTTTCATGTATTATGTATTGTGTAAATAATCTGAGAAGCTATACTATATGAAAAGAATAAAGCATCAGGATTGGAGGAAGACTTATCAACAATCTGTGAAATGCAGATGGCACATTTCTGCTGGCTGAAAGGGAAGATTTAAACCAGTTAGGGATTAAAAAAATTAAAAAAATAAATTACTACGGCCTTCAGTGCGAGCATCAGTATAATGAAAATAAAATTCTTCACAAATTCATGAGTAAACAGTATGATGTTAAACTGAAAAATTGAACTTGTCAAGACATTCATTTTAGTGGAGCAACAGCAACAAACCATGGAAGCAGTAGTTAAGAAACCAAAAAATGTATTGTATTCAGAGTTCTTTAAAGAGTAAAGGGAAAAGGTATCATTAGAGAAGGGGTGTCAGACTCAAGCCATTGTCTTTTTCAATCACCTTATATGCATGCAATAGTTGAACAATGAAAAGAGTTAATACATTTTAATTGTTTCCAATTCAGACAACTGTGAAAGATAATGCAAAGTGCTGATAAAGAATATTGAAAATACAATGGATTGCCAGAGAAGAAAATAAATTGTCTTCAGAGACAAATAATCAGCATGCTACTTAGACTCAAGGAGATGTAATGACATCACATGTACTGTGGATATATTGTCAGGAACAACCAGTCTTTGAAGAAGAACATTGTGCTCTTGGCATGCTCATGGTCAGAAGAGAAAAGGAAGACTTCAAGAAAGTATACTGTCAATGGAGCTGCAACAGTGTACTCAAATATGTCTATAGTCTTGCTGATAGTTTAGGACCCAGCAGTTTTTCACTGTATTGCAAATAGAGTTACTAAAAGTCAAAAGCACTGAACAACATTTCTCAATAGTAGCACACCTTTTACCACTCAGTTTTATGTTACAGTATCCATTTTAAATACAAATATATAAATATTTAACTCATATGGAATCACTGAAATGACAAAATTCATATTTCATAATTCATAAATGTCTATGTATTTAACTAGTACCTGAACAGTGGAAACACTGATAAAAGTGAACTTACTTATTTTTATTTCATTTTTTAATATGTGCATATTTTTCAAATACCTAATGTGTTCATCTTGTGATAAAGGGATAGCAAAAGGGGGGGGGGAATCCAGCTGTTTCTCTATCTTTGCTTTTTCTTCTGTGTTATCATTTTCCACATAAGTGGTTGATAAATACAAGTAACAGAAGTCAGAAAGGATGTGATAGGGTTTCTTGGTCTTATATCTTAGATTTTCAATACGTTTTATGCACATAAAGTCCCAGTATGAATTTAAAACATAATCCCTCAGGATTGCCATTGGCCTTACTTAGTAATTTTTGGATGTAACACACTTAGCTTAAGTGAATTACAATTCTCCCTGAACTCTTCCTACACTTCTTGGGCCCAGTAGAGCTCTATGCTCATGAGGCATTGTGCAGGCTGCATGCAAATGGTGCAGCAAGGAACACCAAGCACACACACTGCACACACTTGCCTCTGCTCATAAGCATGCTCCATAATATTTCTGTACTTCACTTACAATACACACATTGAGACATAATTATCAGAATTTCAAGATTTTTAAAAACAGAAATTAAAGATAGTTTAGACTCTTCTGGGAACAGAGCCTTGTGTGTCTACACAGGTTGCAAACTCATGAAGCTAGCACTGATTGATGGTTGATATTTTGCATGGAATGAGTTGATTACTTGCAGATGGGTCCTCTTAAGATAAGTGCACATTCTATAAACTTGCTGAACTACCCCATAACCAACTGATAGAACCATGACGACTTCCCACATTTCCCCAACAACAGATCATCAACTTGTCTTATGTTGTCATTTAGGTACAAATACATGTGTCCCCTAATACTAGACTTCTTCCATATTGGCACAAATAGAGACTGAGAAGTATTTGAGTTTTTCTGACTCTATTCTTAGTCCCATCATTATCTCTACCTTAACAGTCTGCCTTGCAAAGCAGCACATTCCTCACAGACGAGCAGCAATAAAGAATGCACGTCACATGAAGCCCAAGCCTGGATCTCTGCTTCCTAAATTCTGTTGAAATCACATCAGAAGTAGGAGCCTGCAAACCTCAAGTTGTTAAGCATAGCTGCAGAGAATGTCTGGAGGTGGAAACCTTGTCAATCACAGACAATGGGGCTTGTTCAGTGGATAATGGAACTACTGCTGCTGCCCAAGAAATATTACTGTTAGCATTTTGGAAAAGGCAGCAGAGTGACGTTTTTTTCTGAAAGCCACATATCCAAACTGTCTGACAGCTTTGCTGATGGATTTTTTTTCTCTTTCTATCTTTACACACCTGGGAGTTGAGAGGCATTAAAGCACTTTTAAGTCAAAGAAGCTATCCTTATCTTCATGGAGGTCTTCACATTATGTTCAACCCCTTCACAATTAATGAGATTATGACTGATTATTATTTACTTTCCTTGTCATTTCACACCACCCAGTAGAAGCTTGTATCACCCTCCAAAGTAGTATTTCTCTTTATCACTATGTGCCTCTTCCCTTTTGATGACTGATAGATTTCAACAAAACATGGTGAATAGACTTAACATGACTCCTCATGTCCATGAATAAGAAAGATCAAGTAACTAACCAACGTGACTTTTCTTCTTCATCTAAAATTTATATTAGTAAAAGTGGGTGATTAGTGTCAATTTACAATAAAATCTGGCAAAACCATCAATCTGTTAGTGCATCATACTGTGGTAGTTTGCCTGCTGCTATGATACCAGAGTCAACACAAGGTCACCATGATGGGCAAGTTTCAGCGTAGCTTTCATACCAGGGAAGATGAGGAAGACAGTCTTGGTAATCTACTTCCAAAAATCAACCTCTGGAAAAGGTTATAAATACAGGACAACATCCAACTCACTTGTTTGGAACACACTATCACATTATCAGAAAAGATCAATCACTGGAGGAGAAGGACATATTAAGTGAAGTAAAGCACCAGGGAGATACATCTTTGGTGAGAGAAATCAATAGCCACAAGGATGAACTCACACATACTAGAGAAAGTGAGAGTTATGAAGACCAGGCATATTTTACACTATTTTGCATAAGTTGGACTCAATTTAATGTAACTAACTAGCTGAAATTTATCAATATAAAGTACACCATTCAATGAGTTTGACAATCACCTGTAGAACCTTTATTTCTACCAATCTGCGCAAGCTACATCTCTTGTGGTAAATACCCTGCTTTCACACATTAATTCTGGCAGTGGCTGGTCTGAAATCACTATAGTTTTGCCCTTTCAAGAAATTCATATAAATTATCACATACAATCTGCATCCATTTGTGCTTTGCTTCTTTTACATGACAGAATGCATGTTATTACAAGAGTCATTCTTATGAATAGGTAAGCTAACATGTAGCTAGTTGTGTAAAAGATCAGTGAAAAAGAGGAAGAACATCAACAGAAATTATACCTTGACTATAACAATGAGGTCAACAAAGGAACAGCTGTGAAGACTAGCAAGTATTTCCTTATATTTTAAGTAGGATAGCTATGAGCTGAAACTTATCTATGACACCTAACAGCTATGAGAAATTGATTTTCTTATCCATACTACAATATATTTACACATTCACATATTGATGAAAATTCAGCTTGTTTCCAATTTGAAGTATAATGAATTAAACACCCATGCACATTTTTGTACTAGCTTTTATATAACTTCGTACTTTTATTTATTTTGGATGAAAAAGAAAAGTATTTTGCGTCATATAATAAGTATTTGCTTACCAGAAATGGTCAAACTCTTTTACAAAACATCTGAATCCTTTTTAATTCCCATTAAAAAATTACTGAAATTAATTTATGTCTTAACCAAACTTAGCATCATCAGTCTTTATACCATAGCCAATTTAGAGGATGTACACTGATATCTTATTATAGTTCCAATTGCATTGTCCAGTGCTGTAGACTCAACTCTCTTAGGCTCTTGGCCTCAAGGTAGTTGGTTTACCTTGCAGAAGTAAATTGTGAGGTCTTTTTTCCTAGTATATCTTAGCCTGAAATCTCTTCTGAAATCTGGCAACCATGAATGACCTAATTGGTGTGTGAATTGCTATTGCCATTTTTCCTTGACAAAAAATAATGTCCCCAAAATTGATGAGATACCTATTATCATGTTTCAACAAAAATGCAGCCAGCCTTGGGTGTGCTCATCAGTGTGTGCCAACAAATTGGAAGATATCTACCTGGCCAACTAACCCAAAGACATCCGTTTTTATTTCATCCCCAAAAAGTGTACCAACATGAAGTTGAAATTATCTAACAATATCATAGACAAGTAAAATCGTGCTGGAATTTATACAAAAATAGCTCGAAAAGCAAATCAATACAGAACTCCCAGCATTTCAAGCTGGAATTAGAAGGGGCCATACCATATCATTGCTTATATCAGAAGGATTTTAGCTAAAAGTAATTACTAAAAGAATATATAGTTACATTTTATTAACTATGCAAAGACATTTTATTATATGGATAATAACAAATTATGGCTAACATTGAGGAAAAAATAAGACTCTCAGGATACTTAATTGTGCTTATGCTAAGCTATACATAGAACAAAAAGCTGTTGTCTGAACAAAGTAAGGGAACACTGGATGGTTCAAAACTAAAAAAGGTAGGAATCAGGGTCATATTCTTTTTCCATATCAATTCAATCCATATGCAGAAGAGATAATTTGAAAAGCTGGATTTTTTTAATTGCATGCCATATATGTAGTTCTTATTTTTTTATTCATTTTAATGAACATTTACAGAAATTTTGGATTTGCATTCATTCATTGTTGCACTTTTCTCCTCCTCCGCTCACCCCCCACCCCCCGCCCTAGTTCGCTTTACTCTTTGAAAAGTAAAATTCCTTCATTGGTATACAATCCCCCCCGCACCCGCCTCCTCCCACCGTCCCGAGTATACTCCACTCTGCAACCTTCATTCTGGACTCTTATGATAATCATAATACCCTATAACATACTGCTTTTGAACTGTTCTCTCCCTCATCTGTTTCAATGCATTATACATAATTTATCCAGTTTTTTTCATTATTAGCCCAATCCTGATGTCAGCCATCTGAAAAGCTGGATTTTAAGAAGAATGTGTCATCGGAATTGCAGAAGGACACATCAGCAACTAGTGTTACGCAGATGACATGACTGTGCTTGCTGAAAGTTAGAAAGATTTGAGTTTTGCTACAGTGACACTGATGTGTCAAATGTGATACTGGTTACCCATGGTAGACAGTGTTTGGTGGAGCTCCCCAATAAAAACAAGCTCGGAAGGAGGAGTGATATCCACTTCTGAAATAGCTTGCCTCCAGAAACTTTATGAACTTGGGGAAACAATGAAAGTTATACAACTGTTCAGGTCTTTCATTCATAGGGTTGCTATGAGTCATCTACAACTCAATAACATTGAAGATCAAGGACTATAGCCTTCAATATGGACTACACATCAATATTGTTGTTGTTGTTGTTAAGTACCATTAAGTCACAAGTGACTGATAGCAACCCTATGAATGAAAGTCCTGGACACCTCCTGTATAACTTTCATCCTTTCTCCAGGTTCATAGGGTTTCCAGAGGCAGGCTGTTGTGGAAGTGGATGCCACACCTGCCTCCAACATTCCTTAACATTAAAAAGACAAAAATCCTAACCGCTGCATCAATAGGCAACATCATAATAGATGGAGAGAAGACTGAAATTGTCAAATGTCATCTTACTTGGATCCATCATCCAAATAGCCTCAGTACCAGCAGTCAAGAAATCAAAAGACATGTTGCATTGTGAAATATACCTGTCAAGGACTTTTCCAAGGTGCTGAGGATATGAAGTGCTTAAAGACTAAGGTGTACCTATAAAGTTTGTATATGTTGTCCCTCACACCAGACCCCATTTCCCCAAACCACCCCCATTTCCACCCATCAAACCATGTTCTGGAACCTTTAAACAACATGGAAGAAGAATGATTATCTTTCTTTTATGGAACAGCTAATGGATTTGAACTGCTGGAGAGGTACTTGCCACCTTTGAATTAGCAGTGAAACTTCCTTTGGACTATGCTACCAGAGCTCAAAATTTGTGCCTAGAAAAAGGAAATGCTTAGGGAGTACATTATATATTTAATTGTTGTTGAATTGATCCTGACACAAAGGAACATTTCCTTGGATTTCTGAGGCTATAAGTCACAAAATAAGGAGAATGTCCCTGAGAGTCATTGGTGGATTGAATCACAGTAGTTTGAATTATCAGAGAAGTATAGTCTACCCAAAAGAATGTGGAAACTACAGAACAATCTCACTGATTTCACATGCAAGCAAGATTTTACTGAATATTATCCAAAAACGACTGGAACAGCACATCAACAGAGAACTACCAGAAGTCCAGACTGGGTTTAGAAGGGGTCGTGCTACTAGAGATATTGTAGATGACGTTAGATGGATCGCAGCTGAAAGCAGGGAATACCAGAGGAATGTCTATCTGTGTTTCATTGACTATGAAAAGGCATTTGACTGTGTGGATCATAACAAACTATGGCTGACTCTGAGAAGAATGGGAATCCCAGAACACTTGATCGTTCTGATGCGAAACCTATACTTGGACCAGGAGGCAGTCGTCAGAACAGAGCAAGGAAACACTGCATGGTTCAAAATTGGGAAGGGCGTACGCCAGGGATGCATCTTATCTCCATACGTTTTCAACCTATATGCAGAACAGATTATCCGGGAGGCTGGGCTCTATGAGGAGAAATGTGGGGTCAAGATTGGTGGACAATTTATCAACAATCTGCATTATGCAGATGATACAACCCTGCTTGCTGAAACTGAAGAGGACCTGAAGCGCCTGCTGCAGAGTGTCGAGGACTGCAGCCTACAATATGGATTGAGGCTCAATGTCAAGAAGACAAAGATTCTCACCACTGGACCAATTGGCAGCATCAAGATGGATGGTGAAGATACTGAGATTGTACACAGCTTTAGTTTTCTTGGCTCCACAGTCAACAGTCTGGCACCAGCAGCCAGGAAATTAAAAGACGCCTTGCCATGGGAATGTCTGCTTTTAGGGACCTCTCCAAAGTACTGAAGAGCAATGGTGTCTCTCTGGAGACTAAGGTGCATCTAATACACGCCATGGTCTTCGCAATCACTTGTTATGCATCAGAGAGTTGGACAATGACCAAGGAGGATAGAAGGAGAATTCATGCCTTTGAGCTGTGGTGCTGGAAAAAGAGTATTGAGAATACCATGGACTGCTAGGAAAACAAACAGATTTGTCCTGGAAAGGGTTAAACCGGGTGGCTCCTTGGAGGCAAGGATTCTGTGGCTCCATCTAACATACTTTGGACATGTTGTGAGAAGAGACCGGTCCTTGGAGAAGGACATCATGCTTGAGAGGGTGGAGGGACAGCGCAGGAGGGGAAGGCCCTCTATGAGGTGGATTGATTCAGTGACTGGGATAATCGGGATGGGAGTGTCAGAGACAGTGCGATTGGCACAGGACAGAGCAGAGTTAAGGGCTGTTGTACATAGGGTCACTATGAGTCGCAAGCAACTCTAAGGCACATAACAACAACATAGTCTTTGGATTAACAGCACAATTCATAATGGGTTACACCACCAGTGTCCTACACCCTGGGATGTTAAGTATTTACAAACATAAGACCTTTTGCTCTTGGATTAGCACTTTCACAGAGGTAATCCCTGACTTACAGCAAACTTTAATTATGTCAATTGCACAGCTGTTTTTTTCTTCTTTATTTTTATATATCATACTATGGTATTTTCCATTGTCCCATATACATGTGAATGTTAGACATGGATAATGAAGATTGAAAATGAACTGATTTTTTTGGTTATGGTATAATATTGAATACTCTATGGAATGGCAAATGAACCAACAAATCTATCTTGAAACAAATACAACTAGAATATTCCTTGGAATCAAGGATGGTGTGGCTTCGTTTCATATACTTCAAGAAAGTTAACAGGAGTGATCAATCCCTATAGAAGGACATTGTGTATCATATGGAATTACAAAAAGAGGAAGACCTTCAATGAGATGGATTGGCATAATGGCTATAACAATGGACTCAAACATCACAGAAAGTGGTGCAGGATGAAATCATGTTTTGTTCTGTTGTGCATGAGGTTGCTATGAGTCTGAATTAATTTGACAGCACCTAATAACATACTTAGCAACATGTGGCATATAGTACATACAATATTCCATTGTACTTGTACATTTCTGTATGATATTTTCAACTTAATCTCAAAAGACAAAAAATTAGATTCATAAGGATCTTGATAGAAAAGGGGAAATAATTTAAAAAACCTTTAAAAGAAACAAACAAAACAACTAAGGTGTGTTATGATCTTTTCAGTTTCTTCCTATGTATGTGAAAGCCATACATTGAATGAGAATTACAGAAAAAGAATTTATGCCATTGAGTTATGGTGTTAAAGAAGAGAACTGCATATCCAATGGACTGACAAAAGAACAAAACTATATGTCTTGGAGAAAGTATATCCAAGGAGTTCCTTATAGGCAAGGATGTTAAAATTTCACCTTGTATACTTTAGTCATATTATTAGGAGGTGCTGCTCCTTGCAATATGACATCATGCTTGGAGGGGTAGAGAGTAAGTGAAAGAGAGGAAGATTTTCATTAAGATGATTTGACACAGTGACTGTAGCAATGGGCTGCAGTTTATCAGGGATGGTGATGATGGCACAAGATAGGGTAGAGTTCAAATCTGTTGGTCGTAAAGTCAGTATGAGTTGTTGTTGAGTAGAGGGCACCTAACATCACCAAAAGATAAGGTTTTCATGGGTTTGCTATGAGTTATGATTAACTCACTGGCACTTAACAACAACTAAGGACTTCTATTTGCATAGACCTTAGACAGAGGCACGGTTAACCCAACCAGCTAGTTTCTCTGACAGTTTATATGCTTCATGCATTTAGTAGAAGAAAGATGGACAGTCTCCACTTGTGTGATTTATAGTCTTGAAAACCTGTAGAAGGATCAGCTATGAGTCAGAACCAACTCACTATCAATGAAACAGAATGACCACTTATGTTAATCCTTATTTTATATGCTTATCTGTGATCTACATATGATCTTTGTTGAAATGTACGGTTAAGTATTTTATTCCATTTTTAGGAGGTATTTTGAGGGAGTTATTCTCTTCTCTTCTTTTCCTATCTCTTTTCCTATCTCTTCTCCTCCCTTCCCTTCCCTTCTCTCCTCTCCTCTCCTCTCCTTTGTCATCTCTCTTCTCTCCTCTCCTCTCCTCTC
>NW_006400027.1:400308-405606 GCF_000299155.1 Elephantulus edwardii
TTCTTATATAATTATACATCCTGCTTCTGTCTTTTTTCAAGTACATATTCTACAAATATTTTCTCCCAATCATGTCTTCATATTTTGTTTTTGTAATGATGTTTTTAGAAGGGCAAAAGTTTTTTCTTTAGTTTACAAAATGTTTGCCTAATAAAATAATTAATACTTTATTTCTCCTTGGAAGCAAATATTATGAAACTCCGTCTCACATACTTAGAGCATGTCGGTAGGAAGGACCAGTCTTTAGAGAAGGATATCATGTTTGGAAGGGCAGAGGGACAATACAGGAGAGGAAGACCCCAAATGAGTAACCGGGGTAAGGGGAGTAGGTGCATCAGAGACAGTAAGATTGGCTCAGGATAGGACAGAGTTCATAGCTAGTGTTCACAGGATCACAAGGAGTCACAGACAATTCTAAGGCACATAACAATAGTACTTTATATCTAAGAGAGCTTTGCCTATGTATCTGTTTCATAGAAAGTTTTGCTGATAAACTAAAGATCACACATTACTGATGGTTTGAACCACCAGTGACTTGACCAACCAGTGACATGATCAGATATAGGTGAGCAATCTCCACCCATGTGATTTATAGGCTTGGAAACCCTCTACAGGGTAAACTACGAGTCAGTTCTGACTTGACAATAATGATAGATAGATGATAGATAGATACATGATAGATAGATAGATAGATAGATAGATAGATAGATAGATAGATAGATAGATAGATAGATTTGGTCCCACGTTTTCATATGGAAGTTTTGTACTTTCAGTTTTAACATTTAAGTCTTTCGTCAATTTTTAATTCATTTTGATATGTAGTATGAAGCAATAGTCCATACAAGAATCACTGATGGATTGCTAACTGAAAAGTTGTAGGTATGAACTCACTCAATAATTCCAAAGGAAAAAGATTTGGTGATCTGATTCCATAAATATTATAGCCTAAAAAGCATGCTGACTACTGTGTCATATGGGGTCTTTATAGATTAAAAATGGGTCAGAAGGCATGTAATCATAACAACTTTGCACATGTAAAAAATTAACTATTTATGTGGTATCTACCTATGAACTAACTTTATTCTATTGATCTGCATGTCTATCAATATGCAAATACCATACTTGAAAAAAAATGTTGAGTCTTCCAATTTAAGGTTTCATTTCAAAATTATTTTTGTCTTTTCTAATCCATTGCTCTTCCAAATGTATTTTAGAATCAGCATGCTGCTAATTTATGCCAAAAATCTCCTTGAATTTTATTGAAATTGTATTTAATTTGGTGGATACTACCCTGTCCTGCTGTCCTGTGCCAGGAGCACCAATATCACAGGTGAAGCCATTTTATTCCTGAACACAACATGAGTAACCCTGGCCCCTTCCAGAGCCAGTACTTAAGCCATGGACCCTTTCAACCTCACTACCTGTGTCAGTTGTCTGGCCAAGAGAAACTTAAAAACAAAACAAAATAAAGCTCCAAGAAAACAATGCAAGACAATACAGATAAAACAAATGACAGATAAAACAAATGAAACATTAGACAATAAACCACAATCCAGAATATGAGGACAATGTTTCAGATACAATCAATATGCTGGTGGGGGGAGGCAGGCAGATACATGAGCACAGTTGAAAACATGGAACACAGAACCAGCAAAATAAAAGAGAGAATTATCAGTGCTGATGTTCTAGAAAAAAAAAGTGGAATAAAAAAGAAGAAAGCTTAAGAATAAAGTGGGAAACAATAAAGAGGAGTAATATGGAATTCCAGAACAGGAAGAAGCAAGTAAAGGCATTGAGAAATTTGTGGAAGAATTACTAGAAGAAAACTTTCCAGGTGTAATGAAGAATGCTGTCATTGTAGTAGTAGCTGTTGTTGTTGCTATGTGCGATCGAGTCACCTGTGACTCATAGCAACTCTTTGTACATCAGCTCTGAACCCTGCCCTGTTCTGAGCCAGTCTCACTGACCCTGACACAACTATACGTTACAACTATAATCACACTAAGTGTGAATGGTTAAAAATGCATCAGTGAAGAGAAAGAGTCACAGATCAGGTTAAAAACCAAAACCCAACAATATACTTCCTACAAGATACACTTGAAAATGAAATATAAGACTAAAAATAAAAGATAAATGTTGTTATGTGCCATGAGGTTGCCTGAAATGCATAGCAATCTTATGTACAACAGCTCTGAAGTCTGTTCTGCCCTGAGAGAGTCTTACTGATTCTGACACAGTTATTCTATTGCCCCAGTTACTGTATCAATCCATCTCATCTGGGATCTTCCTCTCCTTGGCTGTCCCTTCATTCTTCCAACCATGATTTCCTTCTCCAATTACTGGTCCGTCCTGGCCATGTACCCAAAGTATGTGACACAGAGCTGCAAAAATAAAAAAAGTAGTGATTTCAAATCCTACTAGACTGTGCAGTGGTCAAGACAGCATGGTACTCGTACAATGACAGACATAGATCAATGAACTAGAATTGAGAATCCAGAAATCAGCCCATCTACCTATGGTCAACTAATTTTTGACAAGGAGATGAAATTAATTAAGTGAGGAAACTAGAGCCTTTTTAACAAATGGTGCTGGCAAAATTGGTAAAGTATCTGCAGAAAACTCAAAAAATATTCACACTTCACTCCATATACAAAAACCAAATCAAACTGGATCATGGACCTAGGACTATAACCAAGGACTATAAACTTCATTAAATAAAAGCTTGAAAGAACTTTAGATGTCCTAATCCACAGCATAAACAGTCTTCCAAGCATCCTGAAAAATCTACAATCAGGAGAGGATAAAATAGATGAATGGGACCTTTTAAGAATCAAATACCTATACACATTCCAAAACTTCTCCAAGTAAAAAGGGAAGCCACAGACTGGAGGAAAAAATTTGGTAATGACATGTCAGATAAGGAACTTATATATAGAATTTATAAAACACTCAAGCACCACAACAAGATAAAGGTAAACAACTCAATTAAAGAATGGGCATAGGATATGAACAAACACTTCTCCAAAGAAGACATTCAGATGGCAAACAAACACATCAAGAAATGTTCAAAATCCCTAGTTGTAAGAGAGATGCAAATTAAAATGACTATGAGTTATCATCTCATTCCAGTAAGAACAGCAAAATTTAAAAGAACAGCAAACAACAAATTCTGGTGAGGTTGTGGAGAAACTGGAACCTTATTCACTGATGGTGGAAGTGTAAAATGGTTCAGCCGCTATGAAAGGCTGTATGGCACTTTTTCAAAAAGTTGAAAATAGAAATACCGTTTGACCAAGCAATTCTACTACTAAGAATATACCCTAAAGAAACAAGAGCTGCCACCCAAACAGGTATATGCACACCTATGTTTATTGCTGTGTTATTCACAATAGCAAAGGGAAGCAACCTAAGTGTCCATCAACAAATTAATTGATAGAAAAACTATGGTATATTCAGATAATGGAATACTATGCAGCACTGAAAAACAAGGAACTAATAAAATATTACACAACATGAGTGACTCTGAAGGATATTATTCTGAGTGAAATATCTCAGTCAAAAAAGGACAAATACTACATGAGATAATTGTCATAAAACAGGACTGGCACAGAAGTTGGGAGAGTATTAAGAAAAGAAGGGTATAAATAATGAACACTGCTTTGGAAAAAATAAAGAATAATTTAAAAGAAATATATGATTAGGCACTATTCTTATGACAACTGTCCAGAATAAGAGGTGCATTACAAAGTGGACTTGAGAAAGAGATGAACAAAATTATGCAACAATGATTGAACTTTTTTTTAAGTGAAAAGAGAAGCAGTAGGGAGGAAAATGTGCAACAATGAATAAATTAAAATCCAACTTTTATGTAAACTTACATTAAAATTACAATTAAAAAATATGTTACAGAAAACCCTTCCCCTAAGAAAGAATATTTAATTCATAAATCCATTTGCAGAGGATTTTCATTTCAATAATAATTTAAGGTTATCATCTTCCCATTTTTTCTTGTCCCATCTGTTTTATTTCTCTGTCTTCTTCTCTATTCTTTTATTTAAAATGCATATCAAGATTTAACTTAAAATCAATAATTTTCTTAGCAATTTTTTTATATTTTAAATTATTAATATAGGCTCTATATATCTTAATTTATAAGTTTATCTTCAAATATTATACCATATATACCTTCAAGTATGTAAAATATAATAATTTATCTTCAAATATCATAGCATATAAGGTGTAAAAAATATACTACTATATTTATATTACTGTTTCATCTTCAATGGTATTGTTGTTGTGTGCCATGAAGTCAGAATCAACTCAGCTGATCATCCAGCAGTTTTCAAGGCAATAAACCAAATGGGAATTTGCCTAGCTTTCTCCCACAGAGCCCCTGGTGGATGTGAACTGCATGCTTTCTGGTGTTACTGGCATATATTTCATTTCCACATGGATTTTAAACATTGTGATTTCTTTTGTTTAAACAATTATCCTTTAAATAGTTTAAAGTTATGAGGAGACAGAGCTTCTATACTACTCTCACATTTACTAAATCAAGTTGCCTCTATTTTTTCATGCTGCTTACATTTTTCTACTGTATTTTTCATTTTTACCTAAAAACAAAACAAAAAAAATTGTGTCACCTCAAACAAGCAATGAGAAAACTTCGTGTAAAATATTTTGCTCTCACGATCTCCTTGTATGGACTCTCTCAGTTGTAGTTAGTTTGAGAAAAGCTTTTATTTTAACTCATTTTTGAAAGCTATTTTTGCTTGGCATGAAATTCTGGGTTCTACATTATCCCCTTTTTATTGTGATATGGATAGGAGTTTGCAGAGGCAATTGGTTTCCATTCAACAATCTACATATTTGGTTGTATGATATTGATTGTCATCACCACAATGTAACATTGATCTTCTCATTTACACACTACTTCTGTTTTTCCATTCTTTCTTCTTTTCTCATCTTTCCTTCCTTCTGAGTTTTATCTCTGAGAAAACGCTGTCCTTGTGTTCCCATGAAGATGATTTCTCTGAGAAGTACATACCTGTTATTGTTCACCATATAATACTATTATTTGGTTGGAAGTTGAGTCGTGACAGTGAGCTAGCTCAATTTTGGGTTTGAAGGATGGTTAAAAACCAGAGTCTGGGAAGTTGCACTAGACACCATCAGACCAGTAAGCCTGATTTTTTTTATAGTTTTGGACTTGGGAACATATTTTCCTCCCACTCCATCCAGGACCTCCTATATAATCCCTTTCAGACTGATCAGCAAATACTATCTGAACATCATCTA
>NW_006400027.1:405706-420458 GCF_000299155.1 Elephantulus edwardii
TATATTGTGAAGAAGAATGACAAATTCATCAGTTAATTCAATAATAAAAAGCAACAATCCACCTTTCCATGACTTTGATTTTAGAATTAAAATCCTTTTAAAGTTTTTATATAAAACTTTTTAAAATTTCTTTATTTTTTATTTCAATGATTTTGAAATTCCATTCATTGATTGTTGCACTTTTCTCCCCACACCCCCCCTCGCCCCGTTCGCTCCTCGTCTAATACTTCTAATACTGCTCTCAAGGTAGAGGAGGCTTAGGTTTACATGATCCATTAGTCTTTTGGACTAATAGTTTCTTTGCATCTTTGATTATTTTCTTTCCTCTTCTTTGTTCAGATGGAGAGATACCAATTTCCACACCTTAGATGACCACTTTAAGACTCCTCTCTACAAACAAATGAACATATGTCATTTTTGTTGATTGCTGTAGAGTCAAGCATGATGCACAGCGACCCTATGAACAAAACGCCTGAAGCTTTTCTATAACTATTATCGTTTGTCAAAGTCCATAGAGTTTCCAGAAGCATGTTGTTTAGGAAATAAATACTACTCCTGCTTACAAAATCAAGATATAGAACATATCAATTGACATTACTGTCCCTCAAGACTGTGCTGTGGGCCCCAAGGCCCAGTTATTCCTTCTTTCTAGGTGTTTGGTTAAAGCTTAGAAGTTTTCATAAGCTTGTCCCCAGCACAACAATATTCATTAACATGTTTGTGAAAAGATTGAAATTAAAATAGTCCCTATAGTTCTCAGCTGAATTAAACTCAGGTTTCTATAGTTCTCAGCTAAGTTAAACTCAGGAATTTTTCCATTGTCCCTGGTAGAGCCCCACACCCAGCTGTATCCAAGGCAACAGTATTTCAAGAATGGCTAACTGAAAAGCAGGGCAAACAAGCAGATGTTTCTCGACTGATAACCAATGTATCTTGTGCTTTTCCACTGCCCTGGAGTTTGAACTCATTGTATACTTAAGAATTTGTGACACCATCCTATAGTTAAAGATCTATCTAACTGCTACATGTGCTACGTGACTGCCGCAAGTGCTACGTGCAAATATGCTGTGTAAACCCTGAGAGAACACTGAACCAATGAATTCAAACTGTGCTTTCATCACCCAATGAGAAGCTGATACCCAGTTGTATCCCCCTAAAGTGTATAAAAAAACCCAACTTTGTCTGCTCGCGGTCGACTCCTCTGTCTCCTGCGAGAGATAAGGGTCGGCCCGGAGCTCCGCCATAAACCTCTTATCTCTTGCTGTTGCATCAAGCCGGTGTCTTGGAGTCTTGGGTCTTCGCCGTCCACTCGGGACAGAACAGGACCAGCAGTTCGGGGGTCCTTCATTTGAAATACATCTAAATACATAAGTAGAAATATACTCCGTCATATCTATCTATACATACTCTTAATCACCTACTATAAAGTCTCCACTGACTTCTAGACTGCGTGATTATGTGATGGATATCTGGTGTCAATTTTGTGTCTTTATATAATGTACTCTTCTTTTTTCGGTACTTTGATTAAGATGTGTCTTTGCAGCATACCTAAAGAAATGGAAAAATGGGACTTGCTCATGAATAAAAAACTCAATACTGTTAAAATGAAAATCCTACCAAAAATTATCTACATGTTCAACGCACTTCAAATACAGATACCAAATTAATTTTTCAAGATCAAAAGGGAAATTATTAAGTTTATTTAGAAAAGAAAGAAACCCCAAGTAAGCACAACACTCTGAGAAACAAAAATTAAGTTAGAGACATACCACTCCCTGAACAGCACAGTACTAATATGATAATAAGCACATTAACCAATGGAACAGAATTGAGGTTTCAAAAATAGACTCAGCTTTCTATGGTAAACTGATACTTGACAAAGAAATCAAAGCTATCAAATAGGGAAATTACAACCTCTTCAACAAATGGTTCTGGCAAAACTAGACTTCCACTTGTAGAAAGCTGAAACAAGATCCACATCTCACACTGTACACAAAAATCAACTCAAAGTGGATCAGAGACCTGGGAGTAAAGCCCAAAATCATTAGACACAAACTGGGATCAAGCTTAGAACCTTAATCTAAGGTATAAAGGGACTGCCAAATACAGCCAGACATACACAACCTGAAGAGAATAAAATTGATAAATGGGACCTTCTAAAGACTAATTTTCTGTGTGCATCAAAAACATTTTCCAACAAGGTGAAAGGAAATCCTACTGACTGGGCTAGGGGAGGGGGGAGTGAGGAGGGGGTCACAGGAACAAAACATTTGACCATACCATCTCAGTCAAGAGTCTCATAATGAAGGTTTGTAGAATATTCCTGGACCTCCACAAGAAAAAGACTGATAATCCAATTCTAAAATGGGCAAAAGACATGAAAAGAATTTTCAGAGAGAAAGATATCCTAACGGCCAACAAACACATGAAGAAATGTTCATAATCACTGACAATTAGAGTGATGCAAATCAAAACCACAATGAGGTATCATCTGACTCTAATAACAGCGGCAGCAAGTAATAAATATTGAAGAGGGTGTGGTGAAAAAGGAACTCATACATTGTTGGTGGGATTGTACAATGGTACAACTACTCTGGAAGGCAGTTTGGTGCTTCCTCAAATAGATGAACATAGAAATTCCATATGAGCCAGCCATTTCACTGCTTATAATATACCCCAAGAAAATGAGATTCTGAGGCTCAAATGGAGACTTGTACACCAATGTTCACATCTGGAAACAGCCCAGATGTCCAACCACATACCAACGGATGGAGAAGTTGTAGTATCTTTATACAGTGGAATACTACACAGCATGCAGGAGCAATGATTTTGTAAATCACTACCTAACTTGGAAGGGACGGGAGAGCATTATGCTGAGTGAACTTAGTCCCACAAGGTCAAATACTATATAAAACCACTATTGTAGAATAAATATGAGGATCCAAGTGTGAGGAGATGGAAGCAGAGGGGGCAGAGGGGTGAGGATGGTAGGAGGGGTGTGTGTGTGTGTGTGTGTGTGTGTGTGTGTGTGTGTGTGTGTTTTAATCATTGGGTTGCACAGTTAGATGGGTAGAGGGGTTAAGGAAATGGGAAGGATCTTGAGTGAAAAACAATGTATTCAAATTTTGTAAATAAATCAGTACTTTTTAAAAAAGAAAAAAAATAAGATTTTTCTTTCCAAGATATACTTTGAGTTTATTCTGTTTCTTCAGTTAGTTTCTTCCTATTCTAACTATACGTGTTGTCAGGTGTCATTGAGTCGATGGTGACTCTTAGCTTTCCTGTGACCAATAGATTGCTCAATCCTGTGCCATGCTCAAGATCTTCCACATATTCAGTTCCACTGTTAAAGGCATTGTGACTATTAGTCTTTCTCAGAGTCTCTCCTTCTCTTTTTCTGTTTCAATTATGTTTACTACATGTTGTCTTTTTCCAAAGACTGGTCATTCCTAAAAACATTCTCAAGGTATATGAGATGAGGTTTTATCATTCTTCCATCTAGTGAACACTTCCAGGGCTCTCTCTGTTTGCTGAAACATGTCAATTGGTATTCCTTTAATTTGGAGCCTTATATTTTGCCTATTCTGGAAGAACACCCCTTCAAAAACTCTATATAAAACAGCAAGACATATTTGAATATACAGAGCCTTTTAGGTTGGAAAGCATTCAATAAATGAGGAGAAACATTTACAAATATCCATTAATACTTGAAGCTTGGAATGTATAAATTATGAATCTAGGAAAACTGAAATTTGCCAAATATTAAATAGAACACAGAAAGGCATCTTGGGCATCCTTACCTCCAAAGAGCATTCTTTTTTAAATTTTTTTTATTATACTAGTTTATTTACAAAATTTGAATACATTGTTTTTCAGAACAGATTCTTCCAATTTCCCTCACCCCATTCTCCCATCAAATTGATTAATCCCCTCCTCCCCCTGCACATCCTCATCCTTTTCCAAGACTTACTTGTTCATTCTTTTGGCAGTCTATGGGATATTTAGTGCTCTTATGCAACACCACAACTGAAAAACATCAATTCTTTTTCTGCAATCCTTATTCATTGTCCAGCTCTCAGATTCATATCAAGTGATTGAAAAGACCATGGCTTGAATGAGGTACACCTTAATCTTTAAACTAGCTTTTCAGTATTTTAGAAAAGTTCTTGACAGTGGACTTACCCAAAGCAATATGTCTCATCTCCTGACTGCTGCTACCAAAGGTGTTAATTGCAGATCCAACTAAGATGAAAACATTGGCAATGTCAGTCTTTCTCTCTCTCTCTGTCTCTCTCTCTCTCTCCTGATGCTGCCTACTGGTAAGGACTTTTGTTTTCTTGATATTTCGATGCAATTGATATTAAAATCTGTAGGGTTTTTAAATTTTTATTTTATGCAGCAAGCTCTTCCAGGTCTCTTCATTTTCATCAAGCAAAGTTGTGTCATCTGCATAACACAGTTTTTTGATGAATCATCCTTCTGATCCTAATGTCACATTTTTCTTCATAGAGTGCAGTTTCTCTTGTAATTTGCTCAGCATACAGACTGAATAGGTATGCAGAAAGGATAAAATCTGATAAACACCTTTCCTTATTTTAAACCATATGGTGTGATTGTAGAACCTTGCATTATTCATATAAGAACTATGTTTCTCATATTTTAAGACATGTTGTTAGGAGAGGCTATTCCTTGGAAAGGGATATCATACTTGAAAAGGTGAAAGGTCATTGAAAGAGAGAAAGACTCCTATCAAGATAGTTTGACACGGTGAGTGTAACTATGGACTAAATTGTATCATAGATTAGGCTAGTACGGGATAAAAGAATATTTAGATCTGTTTTTTTATAGGGTCGTTACTAGTTATACTCTACTCTGAGGCCTGTAAAAACAATCAAAAAAAGGCATTGGTGAGCTGAGAAGTATTGGTACTATTCATTTTGAAGTGCATAATAATATGGTCTATTCTGTAACTATTAATAAGCTGTAAAAGAAAGGTGTTGAATTCAAAGTAAAAATCAATATTGCCGGATTCTGCAGAGGCTTGTTTGCTGATTCTGTGAGGATTATGGTAGAATGTTGACTTGCTAATGGGTGTAAGATTATGTGATTCAGTCTCTTATTTGAAAAAATGTGTTTGGGACTTTGGGCCACAGGACCTCGGGCCTGTTTTTAATTGGTTTTGGTCAAACATTTTTCTAAGTGGTCAGTCCATTTGCTGTACTGAGGTAACTAATGGTTGGTGTGTTGCTAAACACTGTGACACTGATGTGTCAAATGTGATAATGGTTACCCATGATAGACAGTATTGATGGGGTTCTCCAATCATCAAAACAAACTTGGGAGCAGGAGAAGTATCCACTTCTGAAATAACTTGCCTCTGGAAGTCTTATGAATATGGAGAAATGATGAAAGTTATACAAGTGTTCAGATCTTTTGTTCATAGGGTTGCTATGCGTCATCTATGACTTGACAGAATTTAACAACAACAACAATCTATAGGCAAGGAGACCTGTTAGACAACTATTATTCAAATATACTAATCCACAACTGTGGACTTCTAACAACTTCTGCAGTCTGTAATTGATCAAATATGCAACCAAGGTACGTTAATAGTTGTGACAGAAATGCCAAAGTTGGGAAACAAAGAAAAAAGATTGATAGTTGGAACACATGGATTTAGCTACAGAAATTAGATTATAAATAAAATGAAAGAATTTTAAAAAATCAATTGTTTATTCTTTGCAAATATCCTTAAAATCAGCAACAACAACATAAACAATGCCTATGCACAAGCAGAAAAGTTAACCAGGGTGCTCCTTAGAAGCAATGGTGTGGAAACTTTGCCACACAAATTTTGAGCATGTTGTCTGAAGTGATCAGTCGCTGGAAAAGGTTAAGGTTCAGATCTGTTATTTATAGGGCCATACGGAGATATATAGGTTTCACATGAGCACAGTTAAGTGTTCTGGGATCTCCATTTTCTCAAGGTTAGCAACAATTTGTTGATCCACAAAGTCAAATGCTTTTACATAGATAATAAAACACAGATAGACACTCCTTTGTTACTCTCTGCTTTCAGTAAAGATCCATTTAATGTTGGCTAGATGTCCCTTGTGTCTTGGCCTCTTCTAAATCCACCCTTTATGTCTGGTAGCTCTCTGCTGATGTTCTATTCCAGTCGTTTTGCGATAATCTTCAACAGGATCTTGCTTGTGTATAATATTAGTGATATTGTTTGACAATTTTTATACCCACCTTCTTTGGGGATGGGAATATATACAGATACATACAGCTCTCCTCTAGTCAGTTGACCAGGAAGTTGTCATCCAGATTTTTTGGCAAAAATAATGAGCACGTGCAGGGCAACATCTGTTTGCTGAAATATGTCAGCTGGTATTCCATCAATTCCCGGAATCTTGTTTTTTGCCAATTCCTTCAGAGCAGCTTGAATTTCTTCCTTTATTACCATAGGTTCTTTCTCAATCACATGTTGTTTCATGAAATTTTTCTGTGTTACCCAATTATTTTTCTTTTCTTTTTTCTTTTTCTTTTTTTCTTTTTTTTTTTTTGTGAAACTGATCCTAGGACCAGGAAACAGTAGTCAGAACATAGCAGAAAAACACCTCAGGATCAGGGAAAGTATGCATAAGGGTCGCATCCTATCTCCATACCTTTTCAACCTATGTGCAGAATGGATCATTCAGGAGGTTGGACTTTATGAGGAGGAATATGGCATCAGGACTGGAGAAAGATTTATCAAGAACCTGTGATATGCAGATGACACAACCTTGCTTGTTGAAACTGAAGAGGATGTGAGATGACCTTCTGCAGAAGGTCAAGGACTATAGTTCTCAATATGAATTGAAGCTTGACATCAAGAAAACAAAGATTCTCATCACTGGGCCAATTGGCAGCTTCTTGATGGATGGAGACGAGATAGAGATTGTTGATAACATCAGCTTGTTTGGTTCCACAATCAACACTCTTAGCATCATCAGTCAGGAAGTTAAAATACAAATTGCAATGGGAAAGTCTGCTGTTAGGGACCTCTGTAGAGTCCTGAAGAGCAATGATGTCATTCTGGAGACTAAGGTGTGCCTTACTCAGGCCATACTCTTCACAATTACTTATTATGCATCTGAAAACTAGACAATAACTAAGGATGATAGAAGTATCAATGCCTTTAAATTGTGATTCTGGAGAAGAATGGTATGCCAGGAGAACAAACAGGTCTGTTCTGGAGAGGGTGAAATTAGGCTGCCCCCTAGAGGCAAAGATTTTGAAGCTCCATCTTACATACTTTGGGCACACAGCCAGAAGGGACAAGGCTTTAGAGAGGACATCATACTTGAAAAGGTAGAGGGACAGCTCAGGAGAAGAAGATTCCAGATGAGATAGATTGACACAGTGACTGAAGAAATGAGATTAGGTCAGTCAGAGATGATGAATTTGGTTTATGATAGGGCTGGTTTCAGAGCTAATGTACCTAAGGTCACTATGAGTCACAGGTGACTCGATGTCACATAACAACACAACAACTTTGAGATGTAGTTAGCTGAACGACTTCTAGAAACAACATACCCAAAAGTCTCACCTGATGAGCTACACAGCAATTACTTTGACTACATCTGTGAGAAGAATTAAAAGAGATGTTCAAGATCAGCAGTCCAAGCAAGGCCAGGGCTAACTATAGAACAGACTATCAATTACTCATATTAAAGTTCAAACTGAAGCTGAGAAAAAGGAAACATATCTATTAGAACTAAAATACAATCTTGAGTTAATAGTATCTGAATTTAAAAATAATCTCAAATATAGATTTGTTGTACTACATCCTAATAATAGACAAACTGAGTTGTGGGATGATACCAGGGATGCCATTCATGACAAAATCAAAATGCCATTACAAAGACAAGGGAGAAAGAAAAACAAACATGGATGTCAGAAAAAAACCTCTAAAATTACACCAGACTATAAATAGGCCAAGGGAAAGGGAAGAAATTGCTAAGTAAAAGAGATGAACAGAAGATACCAAGAGGCAGCTCAAGAGACAAAGCAAAGTATTTTAATAAAATGTGTAAAAAAGCAGGAGTTAGAAACCCAAAAGGGAAGGACATGTTCTATATTTATCATACAGCAAGAACTGAGGAACAAATTCAAGCCTATGACTGCAATATTAAAGGATTCTATGGTCAAAATCTTGAATTATTCAGCAAGTATCAAAAGAAAATAAAAAGATTTCATCGAGTCACTGTTGAAGAAAGAATGTTGATAGTAAACTGTTTCAGGAAGTAGAATATGATAAAGAATCTACAGTAATGAAAGAAAAAGTCCAAATGGCATTGAAGGCATTGAAAAATATAAGACACTAGGAATTAATGGAAATCTATTACCCTGTTAGATAGTAATTGATAAACTGCCAATTGATATTGCATAGGCTAGAGTAAGGTTCAGATATGTCCACATATGTTGCTCATGGAATTAGTATGAGTCATAGCTGTCTAAAAAGTATCTAATGAGAGCAACATTACCCTATCCTGTGAGGAATAGAACTCTGTCTTTCTATTTTTAATACTGTGGATAGTTCTTATCTACCAGCTACCCCAAAGGAGAAAGAGAGCAGTCTCCTTCAGGTAAAACATTGTTGTTTAGTGCCTTCAAATTGCCTAAACTTTCTAGTGACACTATGAACATCAATTCTGAATGGAGCTCTCTCCCACACCATCCTCACAATCACCAACATGCTTGAGTCTTTTGTTCACATTGTTTCAGTTTACCTCAGTGAGAGTCTTCCTCTCTTTCATCAATCCTCTACCATATTCAGCATTATTCTTTTCAAGGACTGGCACCTCCCAATTACTTGTCCAGACAATGTGAAACAATTTTTTACCATTTTTGCTTCTAAGGAGCACTCTGTTGCACTTCCTCCAAGTAAGTTGTTATTATATATCCAGCTGAAAGGAAACCTACTTATGGCTTAGCCTCTGAGTTTTAAGGGGCAATAAATTGCATGAGGAGAGATTTCCAATCAGTCTCCTTAAGAGCAGCTGGTAGATATAAACTATGCCTTTGAGTTACCATGCAACTCTTTACCACTGGGCCACCAGAGCTCTTCCAAGACAGACTTGTTAGTTCTTTTAACAGTTCATAGCATATTCAATATTCTTCTCCAACACCATAATTCAAAGATATTGATTCTTCTTTGAACTTCTTTATGCATAATAAGGTTTATAGCCCCTGAAACCAGAAGAAGAGTTATTATAATAAAGTAGTTGTAAGCACTAGAATATGAAAACTGTTTGCACTTAACCAAACCATTGGTTTTTGTGTTAATTTCTTCATATACACCTGAAAGTTGTACAACGAATTAGGAAGACCAAAGAAGAATGGATGTGTTTGAATTATGGTGTTGGCAAAGAGTATTGATTGTCCCATGAACCACCTGTCTCAGAGAACTAGAGTGGAGGAAGCCTCCAGGCTGCTCCTTAGGGACAAGTATGTGAAACTTCATAGCACATACTTCAGACTCAGTTGGAATCAGTTCTTGGGCAAGTGCAGGAGAGCTCTGCTTCCATTTCTTTGTTCTTAGGGTTTCTCTTAGTTATGGACTACTTGACAGCACTTAGTAACAAAAACATATTGAATAATAACTTGAAATCTATCTTGATGCCTTGATCTATCTTGAAATCTATCTTGATATAAAGACACTGAATCAAAAGATCTAAGGACAAAGTTGGTTGAAAGACGTTGAAAGGAGAAAGAATGGGAATGTCCTCTAGTTACTCCTCTACGTCATTTTACTAAGACTTGAGTGCCAAATTAAATGAATTGCAACAAGTTTGTTAAAATCAACATGTTACCCAAGGTGTAATTTCTTATTTTATTTACTCTTTTTGGAAAAACCATTCACTAAATAGCACCTATTGCAAAGCTGATAACTGAGAAAACACAGGGAGATGTATTAATCATAATCTTACCTATTAGAAACTTAGGCTATAACAATTTTGATACAGAACAAAATAAAAAATAATAACACAAAAATAAATCAAATATCCATGATAGTAGAAAAAGGAATTACTTCATATTACTTGGCTCCGGTGGTCTATTGGTAAAGAGTTGTGCTACTAACTCAAAGACGTATAGTTCAAATCCACCAGCTGCTCCACAAAAGAAAGATAGGAAAACTCCTCTCATATGATTTGTAGTCTCTGACTATCCACTGGATGGTCATCTATTAGTTGGTCTGTCTTGATGGTACATAACAACAACAACAACAATAACAAACATTTACTTGGCGGTAAGATAGCTATTTTTACTTATTTTCTTTGACCAGTCAACTTAGGTGTCTCATATTTATTATCACATTTAATTTCTCAAGTATTTCCTATGAGGCAGATATTATTATCTCCATTTTACTCACAAAGAAACTGAGATTCAAAGTGACATTTTTCAGATATTATTATCTCCATTTCACTCACAAAATAAACTGAGATTTAAAGTGATATTTTGCCCAAAAACACAGTTACAACAGATGGCCAAAACTGATTGATACAACAAATGGCCAAATAACCTGATTCTAATATCGATAAATTAACCACAAAGACCCCACAAACATTGCCATTAATTAAAATCTCCAAAGGGGAATTTTATTTGTATAGGAGGAAAAGTAAGAGGTATATATGTCAGGTTTCTGGGATAGCACAAGCAAAATCACAGAAATACTGAAATTGTAGAAACAAAAACTAAAGTTTAAGGAATAAGAATATTATGGAAAGAAAATTGGAAAGACACCATGGAGACACTCCAATATCACCCTAACGAGAATGAATTCATCTTTTTGGCAGTTTACCTAGGTATTAGCTTCTGTGCTCAAGATAAAGATTTTTATCGACCTAAAAAAACAAAACAAAAATCCCTCTAACCATTCCAGTGTCAGACAAGTAAACAAAAAACATTTTGTAAGGTGGGCGGGGGAAGTCTCAATATTACATCGTAAAGATGTACTAGAGTTAAAAACTAGGATTCCCGACATGTTTCCAGTTCTGGCAACTTCAGCATTAAAAAGAGGAAGATAGACGGATTACAGGGATACATCTTAATCCATGTAAAAGAGATAATGTATTAAAACCAGGGAGAAAGTACTTGTTGAAACAGTCAAAATATAAACTGGGGATTCTTTTACATTGGAAATCAAGGTGATATTTTTATTCTTAAAATGCTTCCAATTTTCATTCTGTGAGTTGGATGTTTTCATTATCTTCCACTTTAGAAGGTATATTGCGGCCTTGTGTTTGCAATCTATTATTCAACAAGAAATAATACAATCTTGACATTGAAATAAGCCAAAAGTGTTTAATTTCTGAGTGACTTAATATTTTCCCCATTAAGATCACTGCTATAATATTAATGACACTGATATTAATGAATTTCATTTGTATAGAGCTTCACAAGTTCCATTTAAAAGCATTTTTTATTAAATTTTTAAAAAGTCACTGAAAATGGGCATTTTATCTCCAGTTCATAAATGGAAAGAATAATGGGGTAACTTTATTCATTTATCCTACTAGGCAGTGGCACAGACATACTGATTCCATTTTATGCTTATTATTGTTTTTGTGTACTAGAGAGTTAAATCAGTCTACAGCTGACCATCTAGTGTTTCCAGCGCCAATAAGTCACACAGGAGGAGAATGGCCGTGTCTTTCCCATAGAGCAGCCAATAGATTCAGACTTTGTGCCTTTGGATTGTCAGTGCAGCTCCTTACCACTAGGCCACTAAAGAGCCCCTTCATTTTATGCTTCCTCTCTATACATGATGATACTCCTATACAACAGTCCTAACAAGAATAAGAATAAGCCAGTAATTCCTACAATAAAACTATTTATGAGAGCAAAGGCTACATATTTCCTATCTGGTCAAAGCAAAGAATGGAGAGTTTTAGTTTTTTCCAAAAGAAAATGAGGACTTGGAAAAAAGTAGATAGATAGGTAGATGGTAGTCTAGGAGACTTCCCAGAAGTGTGTATTTTGCTTGAATAGAACATCAATATCATCGAAAGTAAATAATAAAGTTACCGGGGACTGGGAAACAGAAGGAGCAATGGCATGGAGCCCATGAGTGGAGTCCAGAAGAAACCAGGCTTCCAGGGGTGCTGCATAGATGCACGTACTTCTTCCAGATGCCATGTGGTTGCTAAGTGTTGTCAAGCAGGAAGGCTCACTCAAGCCTCAGTGTCCCAGGTTTTTATTGGGAATCATTCACAGCTGTAGAACATCTCAGAGAAAACAGGTGTTCACTATAAATCACATTGTTAACATAAACAGCCTAGTCAAACTGGTACCATGCAGTCCAAGACCTCAGGCGTACAAAAACACTCACATCAGGCCAAATATTCTAAGGGCTCAGTGCTCATCTCTCTGGTGCCAGGCTACTGAACTACACTTTTCTTTCACATGTGTTGCACTAGTACTGTCACAAAGAAAAGAGTAAGAAGACAATTCTGAAGAGCAAACAAGTCTACTTTCTCATCACATAAAATAGAATGACATTTTTAAAATATTGAAAGAAAAAAACAAACTTTTCAACCAAAAATTCTATATCAAATGGTATCAGCTTTCAAAAACGATAGTTTAAAATTGGCATTTTTTTAAGACATCTGACAAAAAGTGTTACAGTTCCATTGGGAAAATTTCAGGAAAAGAAATGCGATCAGATGGATATTGGATACCCACACTGTAAATGGTAAACATGAGGGTAAGTGTCAAATGTGTAACGAATCAGTGAGGGATCCCATCACAAAGCCAGTCAGCCAGCATGAGAGACTGACTAACAGCAGCACTGCTTCTCCAGGAAATATTAATTATTTTGCAAAGAATTAGCATTAGGATTCCAAGAAACTGAAGTGGAGTAATTTGTAAACTGACTGAGATAAACAATTATTATATTAGCCCCGGGGTGAAAACTTCAATATTGGATTTAGCAGGAAGCTATGCGAAAGCCCTCCTAACTCTGGATCAGGACTGATCCATTCAAACCTATTCAGTCATAGCGGATAAAGCACAACCAGAAGAGACACACATATTTAAAATTTGAGTGATTGCAATAGTCACAAAAGAGAAAATAATACGAAGTTAAGCTTTGGAATGGGAGAATCAGAAAATTCAAGAACTTAAGGCATAAGACAGTTTTCTTGGCAGGACAATCGAGAGCCGCCCACATTCAAAATAGTACTGTTTGCTGCCATCTTTGAGTGGGGCACTACAGCATGTAATGCTCTTCCAAATTTAGCATGTAAGAAGTTTCAATACAGCACCTGTCTGCACCTCCATACCTTGTCTGCATGCATCTTGACATATCTAGTCTCTAGTCACCTGACTTGAGAATTTCTTGATGTTTCCCAAACTGGTCTCTTGCCTAGAGCCTTCTGACTGGCCGGGCCCCACCCCCTTGTGCCAGAGGCACCTAGCTCTGCCACCTGGACCCCTGAACATTCTTGAAGGACTTTATCTGGTTGCAGGGACACTCTAGCTTGCAGTCTGGAAGAAAGCCCTTGCCAATTGGGAGTCTTGCCCTGGTGCCCAGAGTCAAACCTCAATGCCAAAAACGTTCCACCTCCAATTCCTGTACCTATACTACCTGAAGGTCCTGGACCAACAATCTGGAGGACCTTGTGTTATAACCTGGATGCCCTAATCCCAATACCTGGAGGACGACCAGCTACCACTGCTCTGAACTGCACTAGAGATATCAGTGTCACAGGTGAACCCACTTTATTTTCTCTCCCCTCCCAAAGCATGTGCTGCCTTTCGACCAAAGCACCTTCAACTGGCCTAGCTGGGGCAGTTGTCTGATAAAAGTTCAGAGAGAAGCCCAGACAGGGTCCCTGCACCACCCTCCTTTGGAGAAGTGACACCAGACCAAGAGCCTGCTGTTGTCTTGGGCAGAAAAACTCTACCACAGCAATGTCAGGGAGGAAGCAGTCTCCTCTACAACCTACACAAACCCAAAACCAAGATGTCACCCCCAAAAAGTGACACAGTATCAATGGATTTACTGAAGCCAGATAGTCTGATGGAACTTTCTGACACAAAATTAAAAAGAACAATGATTGAATATTTTCAATGGGTGAAAGAAAAACTTAAAGAATTACAGGACACTGCAAGTCAAAACCAAGAAGAGCTTAAAAAAGCAATCCAGAACAATGCAGATAAAACAAATAAGGCATTAGAGGCTCTGGAAAAAGAAAAAAACCACAATCCAAAATATGAGGATCAATGATTCAGATTCTGTCAATATGTTGGAGGGACAGATGAACAGAGTTGAAGAGAAAGAACACAAAACCAATGAAATAGAAGATAGAATTGTCAGCACTGACCAGTTAGAACAAAAAGTAGAATATAAAAAGAAGGGAAAAGACAAAAACCTAAGAAAAATGTGGGACACCATCAAGAGGAATAACATGTGCACACTTTGAATCCCAGAAAGGAAGAAACAAGTAAAGGCACCAAAAAATGTTGTGGATGAATTAATTACTAGAAGAAAACTTTTCAGGCATAATAACAAATGAGAGAACATATATTCAAGAAGCCAAGCAAGCAGTATATGTTGTTGTTGTCATTGTTGTTATGTGCCGTCGAGTCGCCTGCGACTCATAGCGACCCTATGTACAACAACCCTAAACTCCGCTCTGTCCTGTGCCAATCGCACTGTCTCTGACACTCCCATCCCAATTATCCCAGTCACTGAATCAAT
>NW_006400027.1:422868-424859 GCF_000299155.1 Elephantulus edwardii
TTGCCATCTCTGTTATCTAAATGTTGTACATAGGGTTTTCAGAGGCCTGCTATTTCAGAAGTGGATGGCCAATCCTTCTTCCTAGTCTGTCTTAATGTGAATGTTCAGATTAAGAGAAGTATTAGACAGACCAGCAAGTTAAAGGTATATCCCTTCTTGCGGAGTTAACTTTAGTGATAGAATAGATTAAAAAACAATACAAACAAACAAAAAAACCCCAAACACCAAGGCATATCATTCAAATTTACCAGAACCAAAGATAAGGAGAGAATTCTGAAAGCAGTTAGGGAGAAACAAAGAGTAACCTATAAGAGAGAACAAATAAAGTCAGTGCCGATTTCTCAGCAGAAGTCATGCAAGCAAGAAGATAGTGGAATGACATATAACAAACAATCAAAGAACACAACTGTCAACCAAGAGTACTATACCCAGCAAAACTGTGCATATAAAATACGGAGAGATCAAGATATTCTCAGAAAAGCAGTACGTAAGGGAGTTTGTAAAAACAAGACCAGAATTGCAGGAAAAATTAAGAAACGTGCTTCTTACAGAGGTGCCACAGAAAGTGTGATGGACCAAAGTAACCAGCAACACCACCAAAAAGAATTCCACAAAATGATAGCAATAAAACCTTGCTTCTCAATAATCACAATGGATGTGAATGGTTTAAATGCACCACTGAAAAGAAAAAGAGTAGCAAATTAGAAAAAGAAAACAACAAACACCCAAATCCATCAATATGCTGTCTAAAAGAGATACATCTGAAAAGTGAAGATAAAGAAAGACTAAAAATAAAAGGGTGGGGAAAATAACCACACAAATAACCAGAAAAAAAGCAGGACTAATTATTATTAATCTCTGAATAAAAAATATTTCAATGCAAAACCATCACAAAGGGTAAGGAAAGTCATTACATAATGCTTACAGGGTCAATAGAACAAGAGGACATAACAATAATAAATATATGTGCACCAAATAACAGAGCTGCAAAATATAGAAACCAAACATTAACAAAACTGAAAAAAGAAAATAGACAACACCACCATAGTAGTTGGAGATTTAAATACACCTCTCTAAAAAATATAAAAATACACCTCTCTCAAGAAAAGATGGAACTACCAGAGAGAAAGACAAAAAAGATGCTATAAAGAATCAAACCACACACTAAACCAATTGGAATATATATATATATATATATGTTAATGCACCCAAAATAAAAGCACAGTATACCTTCTTCTCCAATGTGCTAGGAATGTTCTCTAGAACAGTTCACATTTTAGGTCACAAGGCAAGTATTAATAAATTAAAAAGCATAAAATAAGACAAAGCATCTTCTCAGACCACAATGCTACAGAATTATAAATTAATAACAAGAGGACAAATGAGAAAAAAGCAATATATTTAGAATCTGAACAACACTTTGTTTGAACATGAGTATTTGTTGTTTTTGTTGCTGTTGTTAAGTGCTGTTGAGTCATAGATGAGACCCTATGAATGAAAGACCTGAACACTTGTGTAGTTTTCATCATTTCTCCAAGTATGTAGGGTTTTTGGAGGCAAGCTTTTTCAGAAAGTGGATGCCATTCCTGCTTGTAAGCTTGCTTTAATCGGCGAGCTCCACCAAATACTATCCACCATGTGTAAACATTATTGCATTTGGCACATCAGTGTCATGATGTTTAGCATCAAAGCAACCATGAGTTACCCCTGGACAGCAAATGGACAGACCAGTGATATACCACTTAAAAGAATGTTTGACCAAAAAACAACTAAAACTAGACCTGAGGGCTGAAGGTTAAAATCACCCACCTATCCACTAGGCCAAGAGAGATCTCTCATTGTTGTTATTGTTGTTAAGTGCTGCTTAGTGAGTTATTGTTTTTGCTGTTATGTGCCGTCGAGTCGTTTACGTCTCATAGAGACACTGTGTACAACAGCCCTAAACCCTGCTCTATCCTGTGCCAATTGCATTGCCTCTGACACACCCATCC
>NW_006400027.1:425757-426284 GCF_000299155.1 Elephantulus edwardii
CCTTGCCTCCAAGGTGTAGCCTGGTTTAACCCTCTCTAGGATGAATCTGTTTGTTTTCTTGGCAGTCCATGGTACATTCAATACTCTTCTCCAGCGCCACAACTCAAAGGCGTGAATTCTCCTTCTATCCTCGCTAGTCATTGTCCAATTCTCTGATGCATAGCAAGTGATTGCAAAAACCATGGCCTGTATCAGGCGCATCTTAGTCTCCAGAGAGACCCATCGCAATACGTTTTTTTAATTACTGGTTGCTGGTGCCAAGAGTGTTGCCCGTGGAGCTGAGCAAACTGAAGCTATAAACAATCTCAATCTCCTCACCATCCATTGTGATGCTACCGATTGATTCAGGGGTAAGAATCTTTGTCTTCTTCACATTGAGCCTCAGTCCACACTGAAGACTGCAGTGCTTGACCCTTTGCAGCAAGTGCATGAGGTCCTCCTCAGTTTCAGCAAGCAGGGTTGTACCATCTGCATAATGTAGATTGTTAATAGATCTTCCACCAATCCTGACACCACACTTCTCCTCA
>NW_006400027.1:426845-428476 GCF_000299155.1 Elephantulus edwardii
GGGAACAAATATAGATCTCTTCCAGTCAGTTGGCCAAGTGGTTGTTCTCCAGATTTCTTGGCATAACTTAGTGAGCACATCCAGGGCAGCATCTGTTAGCTGAAATATGTCAATTGGTATACCATCTATTCTGGGGCCTTATTTTTTGCTATTTCCTTCAAAGCCGCTTAAACTTCTTCCTTCATCACCATAGGCTCTTGCTCAAATGTTATTTCATTAAATTCTTCTGTATCTGCCAATTCCTCGGGCCAAGAAGAAAAATACAATCTATACAGGAGTTCTACAGGGCACATCACCTTCCCTTCGGAGACAGTACAACTAAACGTAAGAGACCCTAGACACAGTATAAAAAATTGTCAGCAGTTGACATGATCAGAATCACAGAAGCCAAGAAAGCTTCGGATACAAGCTGTCAGATCATGGGTCAGACAATGGAAGATAAATTCTGAAGGGATTTGGTAGAAGTGAAGGGTATCAATTGTGTAGTGAGTAATATAAAAAATTTGAAAAAAATGGAGTTAAAAAGTTCATTGAAACAAATGACAGTGAAAACACAACTTACCAAAACATATGGGAAACAGCCAAAGTAGTAATCAGAGATCTATTTATAGCAATAAGCAAACACATCAAAAGGCAGGGAAAAAATGATCATTTACTCTCTAACCCAATATCTAAAACAAATTGAAAAAGAATACAAGAAGAACTTAAAACTCTCTTTAAAAAACTGAAATTATAAAGATTATGGCAGAAATAAAATAGAAAGCAGAAAAACAATTGAAATGATCAACAAAACAAGGAGTTGAGTCTTTTAAAATGTCAATAAAATTGACAACTAGTGCTAGAAACCACTAGCAAAACTAATAAAGTGAAAGAAAGAAAGGACATAAGTAATGTCCCTAAGAGATGAAAGGTGAAATGTTACAAGAGAACCAAAAAAAAGTATAACAATTAAATACTATGAAAAACTACTCTAACAAAAATTAAATCCTAGAGGAAATGGACAAATACTTAGAAAAACACAACCTACCTAAACTGATACAGACTGAAATTGAACACCTGAACAGACCCATTCCAAAAGAAGAAACTGAAAGTGCAGTAAAACAACTGCCAGCCAAAAAAAGTCCTGAGCCAGATGGTTTTGTTGTTGTTGTTGTTAAGTGCCGTCGAGTCCTCGTAGCTTGGATGCCTTTCATCATCTCTCCAGGTTCATAGGGTTTCCGGAGGCAAGATATTATGGAAGTGGATGCCTCTCCTCCTTCCAAGCTTGTTTTTATCGGGGAGCTCCACCCCACTCTCTGTCCGCATTGGGTAGCCAACCATTAACGCATTTGACACATTAGTGTCACAGTGTTCAGCCTCACAGCAACCACAAGTGACCGCCAGACGGCAACTTGTACACCAGGACTACATGACCTAGAGGAATGTCTGAACAAAAACAATGAAAGACTGGCCTGAGGGTCGCGGATTATGAAGTCACCCACCTTGGTCTTGGTCACATCGTTTTCTCTTCACTGGGCCAGCTGATCTCTCTCTCTCTCTCTCTCTCTCTCTCTTTCTCTTTCTCTCTCTGCTGATGTTATTGTTGTTAAGTGCCATCGAGTCGCAGGGGACTCATAGCGACCCTATGAAGC
>NW_006400027.1:428846-465136 GCF_000299155.1 Elephantulus edwardii
TCAATGCCGTAAACATATTTCATCTAGTTTTTCTCAGTCTTACCCCCACCCCAATGCCAGCCTCATTCTACAACAGTGGCAAGCTTGTTTTAATAGGGGAGCTCCACACCACTCTCTGTCCGTATTGGGTAGTCAACCATTAATGCGTTTGACATATCAGTGTCACAATGTTCAGCCTCACAGCAACCACAAGTAACCGCAGTACGGCAACTTGTACACCAGGGCTACATGACCTAGAGGAATGTCTGAACAAAAACAATGAAAGACAGGCCCCAGGGCCGCAGATTAAAAGTCACTCACCTTTGGCTTAGTAGCATCGCTTTCTGTCCCCTGGGACAGCTAATCTCTCTCTCTGTGTTGATATTATTGTTGTTAAGTGCCTGTTGAGTCACAGGCGTCTCATAGCGACCCTTTGAAGGAGAGTCCTCGATGCTTGGGTGCCTTTCATCCTCTCTCCAGATTCATAGCGTTTCCAGAGGCAAGCTATTATTAAAGTGGACAGAAAGATGATAGAAAGTAAACATGTGGTACTTTTGGTTTTAAATATGTATGTTTCAGTTATACACAGAATGTATTAATATATATGCCCCCTTTTAAATGATTCTGTCTTCTTTGATTGCTTTTATATTCTTATTTAACTCTCACAGAGATACACTCCAAAAAATTAACTGGATATAAGCCTGTGATCTTTCAATAACAAACTGGTATGTGTATCCTTTTATGTAATTGACGATCAAGTTATATACACTTTCATTTTGAAGCTAATCATGAAAAAGATGTTTCCATCAGAAAATCATGTCAAGCACAGACCTACATCTTGTAGGCTAGCAAAACTTAAAAACCTCAAACACATTGCTGTCAAGTCAGAAGCAACTCATGGTTTGACCCTCCAGCAAGTTTTCTGAGGCTGTAAATCTCATAGGAAGAGATTGCTTATCTTTCTCCCTCAGAGCCGCTGGTGAATTAGAACTGCTGGAGAGGTCCCACCTGTGCTTTAGCAGCACAACTCTCTACATAATATGCCAGAGCTCCCTGGAAAACAGAAAAATATCTTGCAGTTACAAGGGTTAACTTAATGAATATAAAAAAGAACTGATTATGATTTTTAAACATTATTTATATGGCAAAGGATAAACATAACAAACATTTCCAAACCTTAGAGAAATATTACCAATGAATAGCTTATAAATCTGTTAGTCGCTCTTTTAACATGACAGTTTGAGGGTGCACATAGCAATTTGTTATTGAAAGATCACTGGCATATATCCAGGCAGTCAAGAATCATCACAACAAAAATTCCTTAGTCATCCTTGCCCACCAATAAGGGAGTTGACTCTGAGATGACAACCACTAGAGAAACAGCTTGTTTGCCTGAAAAGACCAGTTTCACATAAACTTTTGCTGAATGACTCCAAAGCTGGAATCATCAATTTTGAAATGAGTTCCAAAGCTGGTAGCAAATCTAGATTTGAAGATTTTCTTCCAAATACCCTGCATGTTTCTGCTTTAACTTTTTTTACTTCTTCTCTTCTAGGAAAACAAAAATAAATACACTACTAACAAAATCTTTATCAGTTCAAAAAATTGTTTTGTCTGAGATGAAAGCTTATAAAAATTGAGACAGAGCTTCAAAAAAGCAGAAGAGAGGGAGGTCCCCAGCTGATTAAGTGACTGGGGTAATGGGGTGAGGAGGACCTGAAGCACTTGCTGCAGAAGGTCAAGGACTGCAGCCTTCAATATGGATTGAAGCTCAACATCAAGAAAACAAAGATTCTTACCACTGGACAGATTGGCAGCATCATGATAGATGGTGAGGAGATTGAGATTATTAACAGCTTCAGTTTTGCTTGGCTCCACAGTCAACATTCTTGGTACCAGCAGCCAGAAAATTAAAAGATGAATTGCACTGGGAAAGTCTGCCGTGTGAGACATGTTCAATGTACTGAAGAGCAACAATGTCAGTCTAGAGACTAATGTGCACCTGATACAGGCCATGGTCTTTGCAATTACTTGCTATGCATCAGAAAGCTAGAAAATGACTAGGGATGATAGAAGGAGAATTGATACCTTTGAGCTGTGGTGCTGGAAAAGAGTACTGAATATGCCATGGGTTGTTAGGAGAACAAACAAGTTCATCCTGGAGAGGGTGAAGCCAGGCTTTTTGGAGGCAAGGTTTCTGAGGCTTCTGACATACTTTGGACATGTTTTAAGGACTGATCAGTCCTTGGAAAGGGACATCCTGCTTGGGAGGATGGAGGGACGGAGCAGGAGAGGAAGACCCTCGATGAGGTGTATTGATTCAGTGACAGGAGTAATGGGGATAGTGGTGTCAGACACAATAATATTGGTATGGGATAGAGCAGGGTTTAGGGCTAATGCACATAGGGTCACTATGAGTCACAGGTGGCTTGACGGCATATAACATGTAGGAAACAATGAAATTGGCACTAGATAGAGTTCAGAGCTCTTGTATATGTGTCACTATGAGTTGCACGTGACCTGCTGGCACATAACAACAACAAAGCTAATCAAGTAGTAACATCATTCGTGGAGTGATCATATATAGAGACATAAATGACGGGCAGCAATGTCTTTGATGATGTGACATTTTTTAAAGTACCTACTGAAGGTTACTAATTGAGATTGCAAGGTTGCAAGGTTGAGACTAAATCTTGATCAAAAAATGACTAGTCCATCCAAGCAGCTCACTTTGCAGGTAAGTAAACATAAGCAACCAAAGAAGCCAAAACAATGTGAGAAGAAGACATCATTTCCCACATGAACGGTCCTTTCTACCACATTATTCTATCACTATGAAAGCTTAATAAATGCAAACCAGAAATCAAGCATCTCAAATAGTTCAAACGACTCTGGTAAGTAACACAAATGTGGACAAATGACTCTGGTAAGTAACACAAATGTGGACAGGCAACCACACAAGTCTAATTCCAACTGGAGCTAAAGACACCAAGGAAATATAGGAAGTTCTGTGTGTACAGATCTCAAGCTGCTGAGATGTTGGAGGTGCATATAAGTCCTGATGACCTTTTCACAGGAAAATTGACCATTAAACACTCTGAAATATGTTTCTGTCCTAATATCTCTGAGACCACAAAGAGCAGAAATTGATCTGCCAGCTTTCATTTTGTTGTTAAGAGGAATAAATGAGAATCACCAGATTTGGAAATCTTGGTAGGTTATTTTGTTGGGTTGTTTTTGGTGGTTTTTTTTTCTGTGCTATCATCCTATTTTTTAAAATAAAAATTTTTACAACGCAAACTTTGATTTCTCAAAATAATTGTAAACTCTACACAACAATATAAAGGTAAACAACCCAATTGGAAAATAGGCACAGGATATGAACAAACACTTCACCAAAGACATTCGGATGGTAAACAAACACATGAAGAAATGTTCAAAATCCCTAGCTCTAAGAGAGATGCAAATAAAATAAACTATGAGTTATCATCTCACCCCAGTAAGAACAGCAAAATTTAACAGAACAGCAAGCAACAAATCCTGGCAAGTTGTGGAGAAACTGGAACCCTTATTCACTGATGGTGGGAGTGTAAAATTGTGCAACCACTATGGAAGGCATCTGGTACTTTCTCAAAAACCTGGAAATACCATTTGATCCAGCAATCCCACTACTGGGAATATATCCCAAATAAACCATAACTGCCACCCAAGCAGATATATGCACACCCATATTTATCGCGGCTTTGTTCCCAATAGCAAAGAGGTGGAAACAACCTAAGTGCCCATCAAGAAACAAATGGATAGAAAAGCTCTGGTATAATCACACAGTGGAATACTACACTACATTGAAAAACAAGGAACTCATGATATATTACAGAATGGGTGACACTAGGGGACATTATGCTGAGTAAAAAATCTCAGTCACAAAATGACAAATACTACGTAGTGCCACGGTTATAAAATGGGAATGACATCGGGGTTGGGGGGAGACTGAGAAAAATAGGACAAATTATGTATACTGCATTGAAACAGATGAAGGAGAGAACTATTTAAAAAAGATATATGATTAGGTATTATTGTCATGACAGGAGTCCAGAACAAAAGATGCACAGTGGAGTGGATTTGCTGGGAAGGATTGTATAACAATGAAAGAATTTTTCTTTTACTTTTCAAAGAGAAGAGCTAACTGGAGAGAAGGGAGGTTGTGGAGGGAGAAAAGTCCAACAATGAATGACTGGAAATAGAGAGTCTCTAAACTTTTATTAAAATTAATAATTAAAAAGGCAAATGTAATGAAAAAAGAATTGTAAACTAAATTCATTCAGAGCTGTAGACTCATGATCTCTGACTTATATAGTTGCCCACTTTGATTGGGCTCTAGTTATCTCTTTCTTTTTCTGTCCAAAGCTCAAACTGATTGCCAGTCAATCAGAACCAATCCAGAGCTGACCCTGCAGTGGGTTTTTGAGAGGCTGAAAAATCGCACAGAAGTGCTCATCTTTCTTCCATCGAACCACTGCAGAATTCATTTGCCAGAGAGGTTCTGCCTTTAAGTTAGCAGTGTAAGACAACATGGACTATGTCACTTTTGATTTTTCATCTGCCCACCCTTTACACAAAGTTCAAGTACTCTTTAGGAAGCAGCAGATTAAAACAATCTAAAAAGTGTTCTGTAATATGGTTTTGTAATATGGAGTCACTAGCATCCACTTCTGAAACAGCTTGCCTCCAGAAACTCTATGAACTTAGGGAAACGATGATAGTTATACAAGGGTTCAGGTCTTTCATTCAAAGGGTCACTATGAGTCATCTACGATTCAGTGGCACTTAACAACAACAGACCGCTAAGAATCTTGATTACTAACCAAATAGTTGGCAATCTGAATGCATCTAGAAAGACCTTGGGAGGGAAAACCTAAAAATCTACTTCCTAAAACCCAACCATTGAAAACTCTGCGAAGCACACATATACTTTAATGTGTGGTATCATCAAGAATTGGAAGTAACTCAGTCAGGAGTAGTTTTTTGTCACTTTCTCAGGCTTGAGTGCTTGTGGTTAAGTTCTTCAAGCACACCTAGAAGTGGTAGTACAAGAAAGGTCTCTGTGGTGCTTCAGTGAGGCATAAAACAATGCACAAAATACACTATGCAAAGGAACCACACAATCAACAGGCAAAAGGAGCCAAAGAAAATTAAGTTACACCTCCACCTTGCTCTTGCGTTTCTTGGCCTTTATGTGTATTTCTTAATACACATTTTTTATTGAGTGAAATGTTCATCTACACACGTATTATCTGCATAATCCAGGGAAGATTTGAGTACAGGAATGTTTCAAGTTCAATTTTTATTCTTTCTGTTGAGCTTAGAGTTTAGGTTTTTGGGGATCTGCGTTGAAAACTTGGTTTTCAATTTTAAACTTAGTTGTGAGTTTCTCAACATATTTTTCATTTGAGACTCTGAATTTACAAGCACAAAGAAGATATTACATTAGGTGAAATAAGACAAGAGTATGGAGAAAAACAAATTTATAGTGGATTCTAGTACTTTGGATTCGAGTTCACTTAGTAGGTAAGAGGCTGCATACTTTGGAAAAACTCCTTAGATGATGGTAGTGGCACAACATGTTAAATATAATTAATGTCACTAAATTGTACATAGAAAAACTGTAAAAGTGACAATTGTGTGTATATATACATATATATATAATTTACCACAATAACAAGCAAAGAGTGCATTATACTAAACTGAATATTTCACAGACTAAGAACTAAATGTTGGTAAACAAAATATTTTAAGATAAATACAAAATAAAATGTATCTCACTTTATCTTACAAATTTACAAACTTTTGGGGTTTAGGGTTTGGGGATTTTTAAAAAAAAATGGTAACACTAAATTCTGACAAAATGCAGAGAAACTGGTTTTCTCACATGCTACACTGAGAATATGGTCATAATGAGTCCATTCTAATTTGACAGCAGTGAGTTGAGTTGAGTTGAGTTGAGTTGAGTAGAGTTGAGTCAGAAGGCAAGTTCTGATGAGGTCTGTGTCATGGTGGTGCTGCTAACTTATGGGATACGCCAAGAGTTCCATGAAAGAAAATTGGTGTGTAAACTCCTGTAAAGACTTAGAGCTTTGGAAACCCAGTGTTGCTAAGAGTCAGAATCAACCATAACAGTGGATTTGACTTTGGTGTAGGAAGGCAAGAAATTAGCAAGTAAAATCTTAGAAATACTCTCATCTGTAACCTACTAGATCTGCATAGAATGTAACCTAAGAGATTAATCTGTGATATATTCAAAGATGCATTTGAAGAAACAGAGTTTGGAATTTTGTGTATGTGTAGTTGTGTTTTGCTTTTATTTCAAATGTATGGCAGATCGACACTTAAGAAATATAAAATCACATACTTTAAAAGTGCAGCAATGTAACATTGTTATAGTAAAAATTTCTAAACTTCCCCAAAGTTATTACAAAAAAAGCTTCCCAAATATTGTTACAGAGTGGTAGTAAAACCATATATACGGACCACAATTTGAGTAATATTCCCTTTGAGTTAATTTTGACCAGAATCTTCACCTCATAGCTAAGAAAACCAAATCCCTGAAAAATTCCACAATGTTTACAAAGTCACAAACTACACTAGGTTTCCATGCACTAATACTGTTTTCATTCTACTCTAAATAAACTGCCCCTCAATCCTGAAAATCTTTCCTTCCAGCTAATGTTGGCCTGATCTCTTCCAGTTTTTCCTCAGAGTTATATGTCCACTGTTGTCATGATGAATGCTTAGACAGACTTAGTCATTTAATTATCTTGTTTCAGAAATTCTACCTCTTCTCTCGTAAATTACTTTGCCACCTGTGAGAGACTCTTGCCTTCTGTACAGACATCTTGTTTTCATGTACTTGAAACACATTTTGTTATCTAACCTCTTGTGCAATCTTCCCTTCACTTTCTGCCTTTGATTTGCCTGAGCATTTGTACACTCTCTAAATTTATTCTATAATCCTCCTCAGCCTCTTCTGTCCCAAATGTTTTATACCTTCCGTATGCTTCTTGCCCACCCTTGATTACTCTCAGCTCTGCGTCTTTATTTACATGGTCTCTCTAAAGCCTGAATTGTGTTTATCATTCAATGGCTTGCATAACCCCTGGGCATATATTAATTTTCGTTTGCATACTTGTCATTTCCCTCTGCATCCTTCACTTCCATCAACATACCTTATGTGTTCACAATAATCACAGCCTGCATTCTTCAAAGACTAGCTCTGTAAGCAATGTTTCCTTAAATATGCTTATTTGAGGAATTTTTATATTAATAATGAACTTTTTAATTCATTTTTAAAAATAGCCATCTCTTGTGGCTAATAGTGTCCACAATCTTTTCCCTACTGGCTTCACAGATTGCCAATTGTATGATGCTGGGCCATCATTTAATTTCTATAGACTTCTTTCCTTATCAGGACACTCTGGTGACAAATCCTAAATTATGCTGCTAACTCAAAGGCCATGAGACTTCACAATTCAAATCCATCAGCAGTTCCCAGGAATAAAGTGTGGAAGTATTTCTCTTTTCTAATTTACAACCTGGGAAACCAGAAGGGTCACTAGGGAGGGTCACCATAGAGGTCATCATGGAGGTCAACAGATGGAGAGTCACCATGAGTCAGTCACTTTCCTTATGTGTAATATAAAATGGTTCTACTATATAACCCACAAATCCAAATGGGTACTAAGTATTCTAACTCCTGTGTTTGCTATGCCAACCATCCACTCTTGAAAGAAATAATTCAGTAAGCCACAACTTGTGAGACTTTCTTTCCCTTCTTCAGCTATCCAATCCTACCCACATTTTATGGCTTATTCCATATTTCAAGCCTTCAATTTGCCATCACTAGTTATGTCAGTAAAAATGTCTCTGTATATACTTTCCCCATCAAATTATGTTGTTGCTGTTGTTGTTGTTGTTATGTGCTATTGAGTCACCTGCCACTCATAGCAGCCCTATGTACATTAGCTCAGAAACCTGCCCTATCCTTAGAAAATCTCATCATCTCCGACGAACTTAATACCATTTTACCAGTCACTGAATCAATCCATCTGATCCGGGGTCTTTCTTTCCTGTGCTGTTCCTCCACCCTCCCAAGCATGATTTCCTTCTCCAAGGACTGGTCCCTCCTGGCCACGAGGCCAAAGTAGGCAAAAGGGAGGTTCAGAATCCTTGCTGTCAAGGAGCAGCCTGGTTTTACTCTCTCTAGGACAGAACTGTCTGTTCTCCTGGCAGTCCACTCTTTTCTAGCATCACAACTCAAAGGCATCCATCCTTCTTCAATCATTCTTAGTTATTGTCCAGCATGTGGATACATCACAAGTAGTTGCGAAGATGGTGGCCTTAATCAGCTGCACCTTAATCTCCAGACTTATATCGTTGTTCTTTTACTTCCCCAAGGCAATTTGTCTTTTGATTTCCTGGTTACTGATGCCAAGAGTGTTGGTTGTGGAACCAAACAAGCTGAAACTGTCAACAATCTCATTCTTTTCTTAGTACATCATGAAGCTGCCAATTGGCCCAGTGGTGAGAGTTTTTGTTTTCTTGATATTGAGCTTCAATCCATGTTAGAAACTAGAGTCCTTGAACTTCTGCAGCAAATGCCTCATTTCCTCTTCAGGTTCAGCAACAAGGTTGTGTCATCTACATAACACAGGTTGTTGATGGATCTTTTTCCAATTCCGATGCCACAGTCTTCCTTACTAAGTCCAGTTTCCTGAGTGACATGTTCTGCGATACAGATTGAACAGGTATGGAGATAGGATGCACACCACTCCTAATCTTAAACCATGTGGTTTTTTTTGTCTGCTCTGCTCTGACTCCTGCTTTCTGGTCCAAGTAGAGGTTTCACGTGAGCACAATTAAGTGTTCTAGGATCCCTATTCTTCTCAAGGTTAGACACAATTTGTTGTGATACACACAGTAAAATACCTTTGAACAGTCAATGGTGCTCTATGCTTTCAGCCAATATCCATCTAACGTTGATCCTTGTGCCACAGTCTCTTCTAAGCCCAGCCTGCAAATCTGGTAATTCTTTGCTGATGTACTGTTTCATTCATTTCTGGGTAATCTTCAGCAGGATCTTTCTTGCTTGTGATATTGTTGACAATTTCCACTAACTGTTGGGTCACCTTTTTTTTGGAATTGGAATAAACACAGAACTCTTCCAATCAGTGGACAGGTAGTTGTCCTCCAGACTTCTTGGCATAACCTGGTGAGTGTGTGCAGGGCAGCATCTGTTTGCTGAAATATGTCAATTGTTATTCCATCAATTTCTGAGGCCTTGTTTTTTGCCAATTCCTTCAGAGCAGCTTGAACTTCCTCCTTCATCAACACTGCCTCTTGATCATATTTTGTTTCATGAGATTCTTCTGTGTCATGCAATTATTTTTGGCATAGTGTCTCTGTGTACTCCTTCCATCTTCTTTTTGTGCTTCCTGGGTCATTCAACATTCTGCCTTCAGCATCCTTAAGTATTGCAATTTGAGGTTTGAATTTGTTCTTCAGTTCCTCTATCTTAAGAAATGCCAAATGAGTTTTTCTCTTTTGATTTTCCCACTCCAGCTTCTCGCACATTTTATTATAATTCCTTGCTTTGTCTTCCTGAGCTGCCTTTTGAAATCTTCTGTTCAGTTCCTTGAATCTTGATTTGTTCCCTTTGCTTTGGTTTCTTGGCATTTGTAGTGCAATGTATAGATTGTTATTGTTGTTGTTGTTATGTGCCATCTAGTTGCTTGTGACTCATAGCAACTCTATGAACAAGAACCCTAAAAACCATTCTATCCTGTGCCAACCTCGCCGTCTCAAACACATTCATTCCCACCACTCCACTCACAGAATCAATCCATCTCATCAAGAGTTTTCCTCTCCTGTGCCGCCCCTCCACTCTCCGAAACATGATGTTCCTCTCCAAGGACCAGTCCCTCCTTGTAACATGCCCAAAGTATGTCAGACGAAGCTTCAGAATCCTTGAATCCAAGGAGCATTCCGGCTTACCCTCTCAAGGACAGACCTATTTGTTCTCTTAGCAGTCCATATTATATTCAACACTCTTCTCCAGCACCAGAGCTCAAAGACATCAATTCTCTTTCTATCATCCCTATTCACTGTCCAACTCTCTGATGTATAGCACATAATTGCAAAGACCATAGTCTGGATCAGGCGCACCTTAGTCTCCAGACTGATATTGTTGCTCTTCAGTATTCTTGAGAGGTCCCTCACAGCTGACTTTCCCAAGGCAACTTGTCTCCTGACTTCCTGGCTGCTGTTAACAAGAGTTTTGACTGTGGAACTAAGTAAACTAAAACTGTTAACTATCTCAATCACTTCGCCATCCATACTGAAGCTGCCAATTGGTCCAGTGGTGAGAATCTTTATTTTCTTGATGTTGAGCTTCAATCCATATTGAAGACTGCACTCCTTGACCTTCTGTAGCAAGTGCTTCAGGTCCTCCTCAGTTTCAGCAAGCAGGGTTATGTCATCATCATAACGCAGGTTGTTGATGATTCTTCTACCAAAACTGATGCTACATTCCTCCTCGTACAGCCCAGGGTCTCAGATGATCTGTTCTGCATACAGATTGAAATGGTATGGAGACAAAATACATCCCTGACAGACGCCCTTCCTGATTTTGAACCATCCAGTGTCTCCCTGCTCTATTCTGACAACTGCTTCTTGGTCCAAGTATAGGTTTCACATTAGCACAATCAAATGTTCTGGGATTCCCATTCTTCTCAGAGTCAGCTTTTGCATAGTCAATGAAGCACAGATAGACATTCTTCTGGTATTCTCTGCTTTCTACCAAGATCCATCTAACATTAGCTATAATATCCCTAGTACCATGACCTCTTCTAAATCAAACCTGCACATCTGGCAGTTCTCTGTTGACATATTGTTCCAAACATTTTTGGATAATTTTCAGCAGAATCTTGCTTACATGTGATATTGTTCGATAATTTCCACACTCTGTTGAGTCACCTTTCTTTGGAATGGGAACAAATATCGATTCCTTCCAGTCAGTTGGCAAACTGGCTGTCCTCCACATTTCCTGGCACAACTTAGTGAGCAGCGTCCGTTTGTTGAAATAAATCAATTGGTATGCTGTCAACTCTTGGAGCCTTGTTTTTTGCCAATTCCTTCATAGCAACTTGAACTTCCTCCTTCCTCACCATAGGCTCTTGCTCATATGTTATTTCCCGAAATTGCTCTGTGTCAGCCAATTCCTTCTTATACAGTGACTCTGTCTACTCTTTCCATCTTCTTTTGATACTTCCTGGATCATTTAAAAGTCTACCCAAACTATCCTTAAGTATTGCCATCCGTGGCTTGAATTTGTTTTTCAACTCCTTCAGCTTAAGAAATGCAGAGCGAGTTTGGCCCTTTTCATTTTCTGACTCCAGCTCTCTGCACATTTCATTATAGTATCTTGCTTTGTCACCCTGAGCTGCCTTTTGAAAATTTCTGTTCAGATTTTGATTTCTTGATTTTTTCCTTTAGCTTTGGCTTCTTGACACTCTAATGCAATATTCTGAGTCTCATCTGACATTCATCTTGGTCTTTTCTTCTTCTTCAGCATTTGTAATGATCTTTTGCATTCTTCATGGGCGGTTTTCTTGATATCCTCCCAGAGCTCATTTGGCCTACGCTCATTGGTGCTCAAGGTCTCAAACATGTTCCTGAGATGGTTTTGAAATTCGAGTGGTACAGACTTAAGGTCAAATCTTGGTTCCCATGGACTTGATTTAATTTTCCTCAACTTCAGCTTGAACTCGCAAATGAGTAGTTGGTTGTTTGTCACACAGTGAGCACCCAGCCTGGTTTTCACTGTTGATATTGAGCTTCTCCGGCGAGTCTTTCCACAAATGTAATCTATTTGATTCCTGTGCATACCATCAGATGAGATTCATGTGTATAGCCTGTGTTTATGTTTCTTATAAAATGTATTTGCAATGAATAAATCATTGAATGCACAAAACTCTATCATTCTATCTCCAGCCTCATTTCTCTCACCGAGCCCGTGTTTTCCAGCTACTGATCCTTTTCCCTGTTCCCAACTTTTGCATTCCAGTCTCCCATTATTATCAATTCGCCTTGATTGCATGTTTGATCAATTTTTGACTGCAGAAGTTGGTAGAAATCTTCTATTTCCTCCTCTTTGGCTCTAGTTGTGGGTACATATACAGTGGTATTTACTGAACTTCCTTGTATGCACATGGATATTATCCTGTCTCTCATCACATTGTATTTCAGGATGGATCTAGAAATAACTTTTTAAATTATGAAACCAACCCCATTTGTTCTTACCTTTTCATCCCTGGCATAGTAAATCATATGATCATCTGATTCAAAATGTCCCATGCCAAGCCACCTCATTTCGCCAATACCTAGTATGTCAATATTTATGCATTCCATTTCTTTCTTGACAATGTCCAACTTTCCTACATTCATGCTTCTCACATTCCACATTCCAATCACTAGTGTCTCCTTACAGCTGTTCCTCTTTCTCTGTGTTTCCATATCTAAGATCTCAGTTTTAAATGCCATGTCTGTTAGTCCAAATGACAGTCTAATATAATAGTATTTGACAGGCAAGCATTCAAAAGACTAATATTCAATGTTGCTGCCCACCCCACTACATATTTGGGGGTTTTGTTTGTTTGTTTTTGTTTTTGTTTTATCCACCCTTTCCCTACTCAACCACCAACCCTTCCTACTTTTGCCTACAACATTCAATACTGTCACCCATTGACCAGCCCCTAATGTGATGGCCTAAGTCTCAAACCATCAGGACTTCTTTGATTCTGACCATATCATGCTTTTGTCAGACTCTCTTATGATGCAGCCAGTATGACTTCAATTTAAAGTTGTTAAGTACAACTGTCATGCACAGCTTCTTTTCCTTGAATGTTCTGAGAAAAAGTCCTTTCTCTTAAACTTCCACTCCAGGATTGACTTCCTGTGGGTTAATACCGATTGTCTTTCGTTTGCAGCCTGGTGCTGATGCAAGAGGATGGCTTCCCAGAAGAAAGGGATGTGTCCTCAAGGATGTGTCCTTGGACCCAAAACTATTTCTTTGGCAATGGTGTCCTTGGGGGTCCCTTTCCCATTTTCCCTGTGGTACCTGAGAGGAGGCATGGGGATAAGGAAAGCTCCGCCTCTCCCCCCTCCCAGAGTCCCAAAACTATATCTTTGGCATGGCGTCCTTGGGTGTCCCTTTCCCGTTTTCCCAGTAGTGCCTGAGATGAGGCATGAATATCTTCTGAAATCTATCTTTGTCTTTTCTTTCTCATGTGTCTTTGTAATGACTTTTTTTGCCTTCTTCATTAATGATATTCTGGATAACTTCTCACAGTTCATCTGGTCTTTGCTCTTTAGTACTCAATACTTCAAACTTGTTTCTGAGATGGCCTTTAAATTCTGCTGGGATATATTTGAGAACTTTGGTTATTGTAAATTTGATTTGATTTCATTTTATTTCACTCCAGTTTGAACTTACATATGAGTAGTTGATGGTCTATTCCATAATCAGTACATGGCCTATTTTTAACAGCTGATTTGAACTTCTCCAGCAATTTCTTCCACACATATACTGAATCTAATTCCTGTGTAGATTATCAGGTGAAGTCGGTGTAAAGAGCTGAACAGATGATTTCAAAAGGCAGCACGGGATGACAAGGTAAAATATTACAATGAAATGTGCAAGGAGTTGGAGACAGAAAATCAAAAGGACCGAACTCACTCAGCACTTCTTAAGCTGAAGGAACTGAAGAACAAATTCAAACCTCGAGTTGCTATAATCAAGGATGCTTTAGGCAGAATATTAAATGATCCTCTAAGTATTAAAAGAAGATGGAAAGAATATACTGAGTCATGTATCAAAAGGAATTAGCAGACACAGAAGAATTTCATGAAATAACATATGAACAAGAGCCTAGGGTGATGAAGGAAGAAGTTCAAACTGCTTTCAAGGAAATAGCAAAAATAAGGGCCCAGGAATAGATGGTATACCAATTTACATGTTTCAGCTCACAGATGCTGCCCTAAATGTGCTCACCAAGTCGTGTCAAGAAATCTGGAGAACAACCACTTGGCCAACTGATGGGAAGAGATCTATATTTGTTCCCATTCCAAAGAAAGGTGACCCAACAGAGTATGGAAACTATAGAACAATATTATTGATTTTACATGCAAGCAAGATTCTGCTGAAGATTATCCAAAAACGACTGGAACAGCACATCAGCAGAGAACTGCCAGATGTCCAGGCTGGGTTTAGAAGGGGTCATGGTGCTAGGGATATTATGGCTAATGTTAGATGGATCTTGACTGAAAGCAGAGAGTATCGGAGGAATGTCTATCTGTGCTTCATTAATTATGCAAAGGCTTTTGACTGTGTGGATCATAACAAACTGTGGCTGACTCTGAGAAGAACAGGAATCCCAGAACACTTGATCGTGCTAACGCAAAAACTATTCTTGGACCAAGAGGCAGCCGTCAGAAAAGAGCAAGGAAACACTGCATAGTTCAAAACTGGGAAGGGCATATGTCAGGGATGTGTCCTTTCTCCATACCTTTTTAACCTGTATGCAGACCAGATCATCCGGGAGGCTGGGCTCTATGAGGAGAAATGAGGCATCAGGATTGGTGGAAGATCTATCAACAATCTGTGATATGCAGATGATACAACCCTGCTTGCTGAAACTGAGGAGAACCTGAAGCACTTGCTGCAGAGGGTCAAAGACTGCAGCCTTCAATATGAATTGAGGCTCAATGTCAAGAAGACAATGATTCTTACCACTGGACCAATTGGCAGCATCAGGATGGATTGAAGAGATTGAGATTGTTCACAGCTTTAGTCTGCTTGGCTCCACTCATGGCACCAGCAGCCAGGAAATTAAAAGACACATTGCAATGGGAAAGTCTGCTGTTAGGGATCTCTCTAAAGTACTGAAGAGCAACAGTGTCTCTCTGGAGACTAAGGTTCGTCTAATATAGTCCATGGTCTTTGCAATGACTTGTTATGCAACAGACAATGACTAAGGAAGATAAAAGGAGAATTGATGCCCTTGAGCTTTGGTGTTGGAGAAGAGTATTGAGGGTACAATAGACTGCTAAGACCAGCTGCTCCTTGATAGCAAGGATTCTGAGGCTTCATCTGACATACTTTGGACATGTTCTAAGGAGAGATTGGTCCTATGAGAAGGACATCATGCTTGGCAGGGTGGAGGGCAGGTGCAGGAGGTGAAGGCCCTCTAGGAGATGGATTGATTCGGTGACTGGGGTAATGGCGATGGGTGTGATGGAGACAAAACAGAGCAGAGTTTAGGGTTGTTGTACATAGGGTCGTTATGAGTTGCAAGTGACTCGGCGGCAACATAACAACATAAAAAGTGTTTGCAAGTTTAACAAACTACAAGTAATAAATTTTTGAGAGGGTGTAAAGAGATAGGAACTCTCATACAGTGTTGATTGTACTGTAAAATGGTACAACTGCTCTCAAAGGAAGTTTGGCATTTCCTCAAATTGAACATAGAACAAAGAAATTTCATATGATCCAGCTATCCTACCCATAAGAGTAGACCCCAAGGAAATTATAACTGAGACACAAATTGAGATTTGTACAGCCTTCATAGCAGCATTATTCATAATCTCAAGAACATAGAAACAGCCCAAATGTCCAACCACAACTGAACAGATTAAGCAAATGTGGTGAATTCACACAATGGAATACTATGCAACACTCAGGAGCAATGATTTTGAAAATTACTACATAACTTGGAAGAGACTGGAAGGCATTATGCTAAGTGAACTAACTCAGTTTCATAAGAACAAACACTACATGGACTATTATTATAAAAACAGAATAATAATGAGTGAAATGTGTTTGCGGACCCAAGGGGGGAAGGGGTGGAAATAGAGGGTTGACGGTGGGCAAAGGAAAAATCAGAGTCACACAAGTTGGTAGGTGGAAGACAAAGGAGGGTAAAGCAAATGGGAAAGATCCTACGGGAATCTGGAAAAACAGGGTAATGACGGATATGGTTTAATGGTGACTAATTTTATAAAACATGGTGAATGAGAATGATTGTACAAAACACAAAGTGAATGAATGATAATGTGAAACACAAGATATGTGAACTTTGTATGCAAGCCAATGTAAATTTTTTTAAAAATTAAAAAAGAAATAAAGCCTAAAAATAAAAGTTGTTTACAATAAATAAGTCATTGATCATACAAAATTCTATCATTCTATCTTCGTCCTTGATTCTGTCACCAAGTCCATGCTTTACAATCACTGATCCATCTTTCTTGTTCCCAACTTTTGGGTTCCTCACCCATTATTATCAAAGTACCTTGGTTTCATGTTTGATCAATTTCTGACTTAAAATTTGTTAGAAGTCATCTATTTCCTTCTCTTTGGCCCTGATTGTTGGTGCATATAGTTGAATGATATTGGTATTAACAAGCCTTCCTTGTTTACATACGGATATTACCAGGTTTTTTGTCTCCACAATCAACATCAGCACTCGGGAATTCAAGAGAAAAGTTGTATTAGGAAAATCTGCTGTCAGGGACCTATTCAGAGTGTTTTACAATTACTTGCTATGCATTTGAAAGCTAGACAATGAATAAAAACAGAAAAGAACCAGTGCCTTTGAGTTGTAGTACTGGAGAAGAATATTGAACACACCCTGGACTGCCAAGAGAACAAACAAATCTGTCCTGAAGAGGGTGAAACAAAGTTACTCCTTGACAGCAAAGATTTTTAAGCTCTGTCTCACAAATTTTGGGCATGATGCCAGTAAGGGCCATCCTGCTTAGAAGGGCAGAGGGATAGCACAGGAGAGGAAGACCCCTGTTGAGATTATTAACACAGTAACAGGGGTAATTAGAGTAGGTGTGAGGAGACTGTGATATTGGCTCAGAATATGGCAGGATTCAGAGCTATTGTGCATAGGATTGCTATGAATCACAGGCGACTTGATGGCACATAACAACAATAAGCATGATCACACAAATCATTTCAGATTGAACTAGGATTTAAGTGGAACTTTCTGACTCTAGAGTTCTTGTTTCTTTCCCAAAATTTTTACAACATATGTAAATACTGATCATCAAATTAGAATAACACAATAGTGGGATAAAATTGAGTCATTTACATTATTATAAAAATAGAAGGATAACTAGTAAAACATGTATGCGGACCCAAGAAGGGGTGGAAGCAGAGGGGTAAGGATGGGTAGGGGCAAAACTACAGGGTTTCACAATTTGGTAGGTTGAGGAAGGGGGTGAAGGAAATGGGAAGGGTCTGGAGGGAACCTGAAAAGACAGCGTAATAATGGGCAAGGTTCATTGATGATTAATCTTATAAAATATAATGCATGAGAATGATTGTATGAACACAATGTGAATGAAGAATAGTATGAAACACAATGTATACAAATTTTTTAAACAAACCAATATAAAATTTAAAACAACATATTGTTTGCTGTTGTTGTAGGTGCTATCGAGTAGAATATGAATCATAACTCCCTATGAACAAAATATCTGAACTCATTCCTATCCTGCGCCATCCTCATACTTCCTGACGTATCAGAGTCCATTGCAGCAGTCACTGTATCTGTCCACCTGGTTGAGGCTCCTCCTCTACATCGCCGACCCTCCACCCTTCCCAATATCATGTCCCTCTCGAAGGAGTAACATCTCCTAGCAATATGTCCAAAGTATGTGAGGATTTCAAAGGACAGCTCAAGAGGACAAAGCAAAGTAGTATAATAGGATGTGCAGAGAGCTGGAATTGGAGAATAAAAGGGGAAGAAATTCCTCTGCATTTCTCAAGTTGAAAGGACTGAAAAACAAATTTAAGCCCCTGTTGCAATCTTGAAAGATGCTATGAGCAATATATTGAATGACCCAGAAAGCATAAAAATAAGTCAATGTACCAGAAAGAATTGATTGATACTGAAAAATTTCAGGAAGTATCATATTAACAGGAGCCAATAGTAATGAAACAGGAAACAGAGCTGCATTGAAGGCATTGGCAAAATATGAGGCCCCAGGAATCAATGGGAAACCAATTGATTTGTTTCAACTAACAGACGCAGACTTGGATGCACTCACCAGACCATGCCAGGAAATTTGGAGGACAACTGTCTGCTCAAAGCATTGGAAGAGGTCCATATTTGTTCCCATAGCCAAGAAGGAAGATCCAACTGAATGTGGAAATTATCAAACAATATCATTGATATCATGAAGATCATTCAAAAAATGACTGGAATAGTAAGTACATAGATAGGGAATTGTTCAAGTGGGATTTAGAAGAGGTTGTTGTCCCAGGGATATTATTTCTGTTGTTAGATGGGTCCTGACTGAAAGAAAGGAATACCAGAAGAATGCCTATTTGTGCTTTGTTGACTATGCAAATACATTTGACTGTGTGACCATGACATATTGTGGCTGACATTGAGAAGAATGAAAATCCCAGAGCACTTGATTGTGCTCATGAGGAACCTGTATCTGGATTAGGAGGCTGTTGTGTGAATGGAGTAGGGGAGCATTGTTGTTGTTGGTAAGAGCTATAGAGTGGCAGGCGACTCATAGTGACGCTATGAAGGAGAGTCCTCGAAGCTTCGGTGCCTTTCTTCCTCTCTCCAGGTTCATAGGGTTTCCGGAGGCAAGTTATTATGGAAGTGGATGCCACTCCTCCTTCCAAGAGGGGAGCATAGCATGGTTTAAAATTGGGGAGGTAGTGTGTCAGGGACATATTCTGCTCCATATCTGTTCAATCTATGTGCTGAGCAAGTTATCCAAGAAGCTGGACTCTATGAAAAGGAATGTGGCATCAGGATTGGAAGAAGACTCATCAATAACCTGTGTTTTGCAGATGACAGAACATTAACTTGCTGAAAGTGAGAAGGACTTGAAGTGCTTGTTGCAGAATATCAAGGAATGCAGTCTTCAATATTGATTGGGTCTCAATATCAAGAAAACAAAGATTCTTACCTCTGGACCAATAGGCAGTGTCAGGATGGATGGAGAAGAGCTTGAAACTGTCTACAGCTTCATCTTGCTTGGATGCACCTTGGTACGAGCAGTCAGGAAATATGGAGATGCATTGCACTGGGAAAATGTGCAGTTAGAGACCTTTCCAAATTATTGAGGAGTAATAATGTCAGTTTGATGACTAAGGTGCATCTGATTCAGGCCACGGTCTTTCCAATTACTAGCTATGCATCTGAGAACTGGACAAGGAATAAGGATAACAGAAAAGTTATACCTTTGAGCTGTAGTGTTGGAGAAGAGCACTGAACATCCCACGGACAGCCAAGAGAACAAACAGATATGTCTTGGTGAGGGTGAAGCTGGAGTGCTCTTTGGAAAAACAGCATAGCAGAAAAAAATAGTTGAGCCATTTAGTGCTTTACAATAAAAGGGAAATCTTCAGAAATGCAGTTTTTGATATGGTTCATAATCTTTCTCTCTAAAATATGGCTAAAATTTTAACCAAGATAGTAACAACCTTCTTTGTTGCTGAAGATGTTCAGAGAAACATGAATCAGTACCTCCTCTTTCAAATGATTAACTATAATGGTACATTATTTTGCAATGTTGTGCACAATTGCTTAATAATGTATCAACCTTTTAATAACGTATTACATTATAATGTAATAATGTATGAATAATGTAAGTAACTCTGATTACTAGCATAGGATAGTGATATGTACTGTTCTGTGAAGACAGTTATTAAAGAACATTACAATATTCCATTTAGAAGTTTAGGAAATTTGTAATTATGCCTTTGTGATACATGAGTATATATATACAGAGAGAAATATATATACACACAGACATACATATATACATATATATAAATGTTATATATTGTGTCATGTGCCACCAAGTTAGAACCAACTTATAGCTGACTTTATGGCAGGTTTTCAGAGTCAGTATAGTACATGGGCGGAGACTATCCATCCTTCTCCTGTGGAGCAGCTTGTGGATTTCAACAATGTGCCTTTGACATTGCAGTGCAACTTCTTTTTTTTTTTCCTTTGCAGTGCAGCCAGGACACCATATTTATTATACATGTATTTAATGTATAAATATTTCAGCCTCTGAAAACTTGTTGGAGTTTCAGCTATGGGTTGGTTCTGATTTGACAGCACATAACAATAACATCTCTCTCTCTAATGTGAAAATTTATATTCTTATATTATATTTAATATATACACATAAAAATCAAACAATTTATTATATTGGAGTCATGACTGACTCATAGTTGAAGCTCCACCAGGCTTTTATTTGTATATTCAGAAAATACTGTTTGGAGGATACATAAATATTATAACATATAGGACTTGAGCCGAGAAAATTAAATTGTGATTAGGCAGCAAAAGATAGAGATTCCTAATTTCATTTTTTATTTTTCTAAGTTGTTTTCAGGAACTTGGCAGTGCAACAGTTAAGTGTTCTGCTTCTAACTGGAAAGAGATCAGCTCTGTGGATGAAAGACAGGACTCCTCCACCCCAAAGAGCCTGGCATAGAAAGTCTGTGGAACAGAAAGGCAGTTCTCTGTAACAATGGGGATGCTATGAGTTGAAATCCACTGAACAGTGCTAACAGCAATACCCCTAAAGTGCTTGCATCTTTTATAAAAATTCTGTTCTTTAATTCAACAGGGGACACAAAGGAAGGGGTAGTTCCTTCATCACCTGTTATAATGACAGATGCCTATTGATAATATTTCCTTATGGTTCATCTAAGGTTTTCTGTGTGTTAAAATACATGTTCTCACACTGTCCAGAACAAAAATAAGTTTATCCATATGAAAACTGTTACTTACTCGCTCTACTATCTTTTCTCCAATCACTTTTTTTAATATCTCCTATTCATATCATAATCATTGCATTCAACAGAGAAGGTTAACATTGAACAGTCCACAGTAATGTTACGTGCCACTTAAAAGAGCAGACTGAAAGGAACTGATGATAAAATTTCTAGTCCTTATGTAAAAATAAGATCAGATTTACTACAGAGTTAGCATTTATCCAGCCACCCTATGGTTAAAAGTACATACACACACACACACACACACACACACACACACACACACACACACCATCACCCATCAGCAATGTTAGCCTTCATTCCACAACTCTTCTGAATCCAGTTTTAACTTCTAGCTGTTCACTACAGATAACACCATTTCAACTATTCTGAAGATAGCTTCAACATAATTTCACTAACGTGTTCTAGCAAGAATATTGATCCATAATTTTCATTCTATTCGATCACCTTTCTTTCAGATGGACATCTTCCTGTTACTTGTAAGAACAAGTTCATTTAATAACTATTTTCTTAACTTATATAATATCTTTTATAGAGTATCAAATATTTTGTGGTTTTTCACAAAGTATACCTCTAGAATCGCTTCCAAAATATAAATAGAATTATTTTTGATCTTTTATTTTGTTAAAAGTTTATAGAGACCTCAGATTTCAATTCATTCGATGTTGCACATTTTCCTCTCTGCACAAACCCTGCATCTCCAGTTAGCTTTTCTCTTTGAAAAAAAAATTCTTTTATTGTTGTACAATTACCCACTCCCACATCAGTCCACTTTACTATGCAGCTCTTATTCTGGACTGCTGTCATACAAATAATACCTAGTCATATATTTCTTTTAAGTAGTTCTTTCCCTCATCTGTTTCAATGAAGTGTACAGTATTTTTCTCCTCTTAGATTCCCCCCAACCCTGATGTCATTCCTGTTTTATAACAGAGGCATTATGAAGTATTTGTCCTGAGTGACTGAGATGTTTAACTCAGCCTAATGTCCTCCAGGATTACTAAGGAACTTATAAAATATTATACAAGTAGAATTATTAAGTACTCTCCTGAGAATTATCTCCCAAACTTTCAGAAAACTTTACATTGTCTATAATACTCAAAGAAATTTCATCCAATAGAGATGAAAAGCTGCTAATAAAGAGTTTGTTTTTTTAAATTATTTTATTTTATTATTTTTGTGTGAGTGTACCGTCAAATCAGATCTGACTGGTACAGGAGGAGATTTTTCCCTCCTTCCCCGGCAGAGTATCTGTTGGATTTGAACCATGCACCTCTGGGATTGTAATTGCAGCTCCTTGCCACTAGGCTACCAGAGCTCCCCTAAGAGTTTCTTTTAAAAAATAATGACTTTGCAAAAATTAATGGGATTCCTCTATAGTAACAAAGAGAACTCAGAGAGAAAAACCATGAAAGCAATATCATTTACAATAACCAACCACAAACTGAGATACTTGAGACTGAACCTTCCTAAAGACACAAAAGACCTATACAAAGAAAACCACAGAACAATTTTGCAATACAAAAATTCTCTAAATAAATTGAAAAAATGTTCCATTTATTTCATGGGTAAAAAGACCCAATAATGTGAAAATTACAATCTTACCAAAATCAATCAATGTGTTCAATGAAATCCCAATACAGATACCAAATTCATTTTTCAAGGAGTTTAGGAGTGGGAAGCATAGCACTCCCTGTCCTCAAAACCTACTACACAGCGGTAGTAACCCAAACTGCAAGGTACTGATACAAAGAGAGTCACAGAGACCAACAGAATTGAGAATCCAAAAATGGACTCAACTATCTATGGTCAACTGATATTTGACAAGGAAATAAAACCTATCGAATGGGGAAATGACAACCTCTTCAACAAATGGTGCTGGCATAAATGGATAGCTTCCTACAGAAAGATGAAACAGGACCCACATCTCACACTGTACATAAAAATCACCTCAAGGTTGATCAGAGACCTGGTAGTAAAGTCGTAAACCATAAAGTTCATAAGAGGCAAACTAGGATTAACCTTACATGATCTAGTCTGTGGTGTAAAGAGACTGGCAAATACAGCCTAAAATGTTCAGTCTAGAGAGGATAAAATTGATAAATGGGACCTTCTAAAGATAAATCCCTGTGTGTACATAAAATGTTTCAAGTAGGGTGAAAAGAAAACCTATCAACTGGGAAAAAAATATTTGGTAATACCATTCAACGATATTGTTCTGTAGTTTCCACACTCTGTTGGGTCACCTTTCTTTGAAATGGGAACAAATATAGATCTCTTCCCATCAATTGGCCAAGTGGTTGTTCTCTAGATTTCTTGATATAACTTAATGAGCATATCCAGGGCAGCATCTGTTAGCTGAAATATGTCAATTGGTACACCATCTATTCCTGGGACCTTCTTTTTTCCTATTTCTTTCAAAGCAGCTTGAACTTCTTCTTTCATCACCATAGACTCTTGCTCATATGTTGCTTCATTAAATTCTTCTGTGTCTACCAATTCCTTTTGATACAGTGACTCAGTATATTATTTCCATCTTCTTTTAATACTTCCTGGATCATTTAATATTCTGCCTAAAGCATCCTTGATTATAGCAACTCAAGGTTTGAATTTGTTCTTCACTTTCTTGAGGTTAAGAAATGCTGAGCGAGTTCGGTCCTTTTGATTTTCTGTCTCCAAATCCTTGCACATTTCATTGTAATCTTTTACTTTGTCATCCCGTGCTACCTTTAGAAATCTTCTGTTCCGCTCTTTAGTATCTTGAATTCTTCCTTGTGCTTTGGCTTCTCTGTGCTCCAGTGCTATATTCAGAGTTTCTTCTGACATCCATTTTGGTCTTTTCTTCCTTTACTGTCAATATCATTGATTTCACATGCAAGCAAGATTCTGCTGAAGATTATCCAAAAACAACTGGAACAGCACATCAGCAGAGAACTGCCAGAAGTCCAGGCTGGGTTTAGAACGCGTTGTGGTACTAGAGATATTGTAGCTAATGTTAGATGGATCTTGGCTAAAAGCAGGGAGTACCAGAGGAAGGTGTATCTGTGCTTCATTGATTATAAAAAGTCATTTGACTAGATCATAACAAACTGTGGCTGACTCTGAGAAGAATGGGAATCCCAGAACACTTGATCATGCTAATATGAAACTTATATTTGAACCAAGAGGCAGTCGTCAGAATAGAGCAAGGAAACACTGCATGGTTCAAAATTGGGAAGGGCATACGCCAGGGATGTGTCCTTTCTCCCTACCTTTTCAACCTGTATGCAGAACAGATCATCCAGGAGGCAGGGCTCTATGAAGAGAAATGAGGCATCAGGATTAGTGGAAGATCTATCAATAATCTGCATTATGCAGATGACTCAACCTTGCTTGCTGAAACTGAGGAGAACTTGAAGCACTTGCTGCAGAGGGTCAAAGACTGCAGCATTCAATATGGATTAAGGCTCAATGTCAAGAAGACAAAGATTCTCACCACTGAATCAATTGGCAGCATCAGGATGCATGGTGAAGAGATTGAGATTGTTCACAGCTTTAGTCTGCTTGGCTCCACTCTTGGTACCAGCAGCCTGGAAATTAAAAGATGCATTACAATGGGAAAGTCTGCTGTTAGGGACCTCTCTCAAGTACTGAAGACCAATAGTGTCTCTCTGGAGACTAAGGTACATCTGATAAAGACCATGGTTTTTGCAATCACTTGTTATGCATCAGAGAGTTGGACAATGACCAACGAAGATAAAAGGAGAATTGATGCCTTTGAGCTTTGGTGTTGGAGAAGAGTGTTAAGTATACCATAAACGGCTAAGAAAGCAAGCAGATTCATCCTGGAGAGGGTTAAACTGGGCTCTTCCTTGGAGGCAAGGATTCTGAGGCTTCATCTGACGTACTTTGGTCATGTTGTAAGGAGAGGCCAGTCCTTGGAGAAGGACATCATGCTTCGGAGAGTGGAGGGCAGGCGCAGGAGGGGAAGGCCCTCTAGGAGATGGCCTAAATACTCCTTGGCCTTTACAAGAAAAAACCTGAAAAACCAATTACAAAATGGACAAAAAACATGGAAAGAGTTTTCACAAAGCAAGAGATTCAGATGGCAAACAGACACATGAAGAAATGCTCAAAATCTCTGGCAATAGGAGAGATGCAAATCAAAACCACAGTAAGATATCACCTCACTCCAATACCAGTGGCAAAGTTTAACTCGACAGCAAACAATAAATGTTGGAGAGGATGTGGCAAGAAAGGACCTCTTATACAGTGTTAGTGGGATTCTAAAATGGTACAATCATTCTAGAAGGCAGTTTGGCATATCCTCAGAAAGCTGAACATAGACAATCATATGACCTAGCTATTCCACTGCTTGGAATATAACCTTAGAAAATAAGAACTGTGGCACAAACAGAGAGTTATACACCAATGTTCGCAGCAGCATTATTCACCATTGTAAGAAGATGGAAATAGACCAAATGTCCAACCACAACCAAATGGACGGAAAAATTATGGTACATTCACACAATGGAGTACTATGAAGCATGCAGGAGCAATTATTTTGTAAATCACTACCTAACCTGGGAGGGACTGGAGAGGATTAACTTAAGTGAACTAACTCAGTCCCATAAGGACAAACACTATATAAGACTATTAAACTCATAGGAATATAAGACACAAAGTCAAACTTCATATGATCTGTAACCAATATCAGTTTCTGTGAAAACATTTCATTAACTAGACACTTTAGGCCCCATGTTCTTATTAATGGGGCTTAAAGTGTGTCAGAATAGAATTGTGCTCTATATGATTTTTGTCAACTATTTCATTGGAAGCATACCTTTTCCTTTTCTACAGAGGTGTCTCTTAGTGGACTAGAACCTCCAAACTTTCAGTTAGCAATTACATACGGTAATCTTTTGTACCACTTAGGGACTCTATCCTAAACTAATAGTGTATCACATGTATTCCTCGATTGTAGCAAATGCACCGCATGTTAATTCACCAGACAATAGTAATAGGAGAAAGTGTGCCAGAGAGAGACGGACATATTGAAGTTCTCTGTACTTTTACACAATCTTTCTCTAAGCCTAAAACTTCTTTTAAAAATAAAGCCTGTTTAAAGAATAAAAGGAATGTCTGGCCTGGGAAAGAGGTAGACAAGAGGACAGAGGTCAGTGGTTGAAAAAAAGATACTATCACTTTTATTCAAATTAATTAAAAAAATAGAACTTAAGTCTGTCATTAACTGGATTTAATATTTTACATTAGAAATTAATATTTGTAAGGTGAGTATAATGAAATATTATACATCTTCAGCCATCTACTTTGCAAGCATCTCCTTTGAAAACAACGTCAAATTGATGTGTTTAGTTAGGGTTAACTAAACACTCTAGATCCTATGTTTCCAGGCCTCCTGCAATTTCACATCTCACATGTGGCTGTTCAGTGAAATCTTTCTGATAAATGTGACATCACAAAACTCCACCCAGGAAGAACATCTCAGCCTGCTAAAACATCCTGAAAAATACTGCTTCCAGAAATACATTCACTTCTTTCAGACTCTGCATTTCAGAGTGATGTCAATTTGTAACTTCTTCTTGACATTAATTACTGTGCCATCTCGTATGGTTAGCTCTCTGAAAAGCAGCCTGAAGCTGTCAGGGTCATGTATTTTAATATCCACTTACCTTGACCCAGAGTAATTCGGAAGATGCTCATTGTCAGCTCTTCATTCCTTTTCAAACATTAGAAGGCAAGTGACCCACCATCCAATCCGCAAATCTTGATTAATTTCTTCCACTTAGCATGTCCCAATTTCTGCCAAGGTATGTGGTCTGCAGATTGACAGCCTCGTTAAGAGCTTATTGAAGTCTTTAATTATACAGCTTGGAAGTTTCTTCAGCTCTCAGAGTCTAAGGAGCAGAATCCTCCCCACCGCTGCCTGTTGCTGAGTTGTAGCCTGTCTAGTCACCAGAGGCAAAGGGCCATTTACTTCACACTGAAGTGCAGCCAGGGCCTACCCAGTGCACACAGGTTCTAGAAGCAGCAAGGTTTTGTGTTACCTTTCCCTTTAGATTTCCTCTTCAGTGACATGTGAGTATCTGCCCAGTGCATTAGGAAAATTCCTGAGGTCTGAGACGGAAGAAGACCCTAAGGCTAGGTGAATAGAAGTTACACGTATTCAGAATTCTTAAAATGGAATTGTTTCTTAAAGACATATCAATTAATCAAGACCAAAAATCAAAGAAAAGGGATAAAAGTAACTGAATTGGTTATGAATTTCCAAATAGAATACAAGGTAGTAGAGGTTTGTAATTATATCTTTTTAGTCTCATTTGCAAAATAAAGCCCTTGTGTCAGTGGCAAGCTTCCTCTTCAGGAGGAACCACTAAATGGACAGCAATAACTTGACACCACTTAGACTGTGGGAGCCTCTCAGGTTTTTCCAGGAGAGTTATTTGGAAACTGGAATGTACTTTTCTAGAGAAACAACCTCAGTATGGTAGTCAAGTTCTTAAAACAACATACAATAAGTCATTTAACCATGTCATTGTCGATGCTACCAGCTTCAATCGTGGCCAAGTATAATAACCCATATTTTCAGGTTAAAATAAACTAACAAAACTGAAGAAATAGAATAATTTGCCCAAAGTCATACAGTTAGTAAAATACTAAGCAAGTATTAAAATGGTTGGTTTGTCTAAGCATGAAATAGCAATCATAACCATGATGGGAATTATAATCAAGGGAATGGTCCTGCCCCAAAGACTACAGTGTCTAGACATTATAGTGGCGATTAGGGGAAATAAATTTGATTTCCAAATCAAATGCTGCACCACATAATTTTCTGATTCCACACTATCATGTAAATAAAATATCCCTTCCAAATTCCTCATAGCCCAATCCATGCAGACTCAGCTCAGTGTCCACCCCTCTACACATTTTCTTTAACCATCTATCTGAAGGACTGAATAAAAGGATTCTCATTCATGCTCCACAACTCCTGGACTAACCTTTTGTACACAGGCAAGAACGATACACTTGCACCACCAAGATGTTCAGTAATACACAGCCTCTAATTTACTGGTCTGAGCAAGAGGAAGGTCTGCCAAGAGATTGGAGAAAGGCTTGTATGGATGCTAGCAGATCTTGAAAGCATTTTCCTCTCTCTTCTCACAGACGTAGTCAATATTAATCGTGTGGAGTCCCTCAGGTGAAGTCCATGTGTATAAAACCTCTCTGTGCTTTTATTTAAAAAAAAAAAAGAATGCATTTGCAATGAATAAATTATTGTACAAAACTTAATCGTTTGCTCTCCAGTCTCATTTCTGTAATAAAGTCTGTATTTTCTGACTACAAGTCCTTCTTTTTCTCCAAATTTTGCATTCTGGTCACCAATTATTATTCACAAATTGTGATTGCAAATTTGATCATTTTAGATAGCAAAAATTAGTTGTATTTATTGTTTCTGTTTGCCACAGAGTTTCTTGTTATTCATAGTGATCTTATGTACGACGACTCTGAACCCTGATCTATCCTGAGCCAAATTTATTGTCTCTGATCCACCTACCCCCATTACCCCAGTTACTGAGTCAATTCATATCATCCAGGATCTTCCTCCCTTGTGCTGTCCCTCCACCCTTCCAAGCTTGATGTCCCTCTCCAAGGATTGGTCCTTCCTTGCAACATGCCCAAAGTATGTCAGTTGAAACGTCACAATCCTTGCCTACATGGAGCAGCCTGGTTTCACCCTCTCCAAGACAAACCTGTTTGTTCTCCTAGAAGTTCATGGTATAGACAATACTCTTCTAGAGCACCACAATGCAAAGGCATCAATTCTCTTTGTATCATCCATGGTCATTGTTCAGCCTCCTGATACATAGCATGTACTTGGAAAAGTTAGAAGTCCTCAATTTCTTCTTAGGCTTTAGTTGTTAGTGTGTATGTTTGAATAATAGTTGTATTGATACTTCTTCCTTATATATGTTTTCATAGTATTCTATTCCTCATCACAGGAAAAAAACAACACTTCAGCAGAAATTCTTGAAATGTTCCTTTGACTAAGAACACGATACTATTCTTTTGAAATTTGTCATTATAAGAGTCATAGATTATGTGATTAGAGGCAAGAAGTTGTACTGCAATCCCAAAGACACTCAATTCAAGGCCAACATCTGCTCTTCCAGAGAAGGGTGGGCAATCTCCTCGCATGCTATTACTGCCTCTGAAAACCAGCCAGAGGGTCAGCTATGGGTTGGTCTCGACTCTATAGTGCACAACACCAAGTGACTAATACCAGTACACCTCAGTTCACTAATACATGGAATGTTGACTTTATATGTTCTGTTTCATTGTTGGCAAATTAATTGGTAATCTTATATTTGAGACTCTGTGTTCTCAGTTGGATAAAATAGGGGAAATCACATTAAGAGGGTGTGGCCAATCAGATTCTCTTACCTAGATGCTTGAAACAGGGGTCAGAAAAAGAAGCTAATCTCTGCATTAAATCGAGACCATTCTGGGAAAATTACGTAGCTAGTAAGCAACATTTTGTGTTGTATATAAAGAAGTTTTTATTGTTTACATAAAAAGAAAAAAAGGAAACAATATGCATTGGTCAGAAGCAATATGCATTGGTCAGTGGTCTCCACAGAATCACAAATCATCTGAGTTTTTTGCAACCATATATTTATGAACACGTATATATTCTATAAGGATCCTTGGTTACATTTTGATAAAGCACTTTACTGTTAACTGAAAGGTCCAAATTTCAAAGTCACCAGTTCGATAGGAAACAGATATTACAGTTTGCTTCCATACCAACTACAGTCTTGAAAACTCCATGGAGTGGTTGTACTTTGTTCTATGGCATCACTGTGAGTTGGAATAAACTTAAGGATAAAGTGCATATGTAATTTGTTATCTTTAATTATTCATGTAATTATGGGGATTGGGAAAACATATAATCCATAGACAAAAAAATTCATGTAATGCTGGTCTCAAGCAATGATTACTCAATCAATAGTTAACATTGGAATTCTGAGTCTGAAAACTCCAGGGGACATCAGCAGACAGGGAGTACAGATAGAATTTCTTTTTTTTTTCTTTTTTTTATTTATCATTTTAATGAAAGTTTAGAGACTTTGGATTTCCATTCATTCATTGTTGCACTTTTCTCCCTGCCCACATTTCCTCCACTCCGGCCCAATTTCCTCTTCTCTTTGAATATTAAAAGAAAAATTCTTTCATTGTTATACAATCCTCCCCTCACCGCCCCAAATCCACTCCACTATGCAGCCTTCATTCTGGAATTCTGTCATAACAATAATACCTAATTCTATATCCCCTTTAAACAGTTCTTTCCCTCATCTGTTTCAAAGCAGTATACATTATTTATCCCCTCTTTTCTCAGTCTCCCCCCAACCCCAATGTTAGTCCTGATTTACAGAAGTGGCATTATGCAGCATTTTTCTCTCTGTGATAGAGATGCTTCACTCAGCATAACGTTCTCTGGGATCATCCATTTTGTATAATAGTTCCTGAGTTCTTTTCTTTCAACACAGCATAATATTCCATTCTGTGAATGTACCATAGCTTCTCTAGCCATTCATTTGTTGATGGGCACTTAAGCTGTTTCCAACTCTTTACTATTGTGAACACAGCAGAAATAAACATGAGTGAGCATATTTCTGCTTGAGTGGCGGTTCTAGATTTGAAATTAGGCAGTGAAATGCCTTCTACCTTGTTTCTCTTTCTAAGGAGTACTTTGCTTATTAAGGCCTCTTTCCATTCCAAACGTAATTGAAGATACTCTTTTCCATCTCACTGAAGAATAGAATTGATATTTCTGTTGGAATGGCATTGAACGTATAAAGTGCCTTTGGTAGTACTGCCATTTTCACAATATTGAATCTTCCTATCCATGAGTAAGGTATATTCTTCCATTTCTCCAGGTCTTTTTTTGTTTCTTGTAGTAATGATTTGTAATTTTCTTTGAGTAGATCCTTTGTGCTTCTGGTTAGATTTACTCCCAAGTATTTAATCTTGTGATTAGCTATTGTGAAGGGTATTGTTTTTCTGAGCTCCAGTTCTATATTCTCTTTGTCACTGTAGAGAAATCCATTTGAGTTTAGTATGTTCATCTTTTATCCTGCCACTTTGCTGAATTGGTCAAGTATGTCCAGAAGTTTTCTTGCATAGTCTTTAGCATTTTCTAAGTGGACTATCATATCATCTGCATATAGAGATAATTTTACCTCCTCTTTTCCAATTTCAAGACTTCTTATTTCCTTTTCTTGTTTTATTGTTACTGCTAAGACTTCCAATACAATATTGAATAAGAGAGATGATAATGGGCATCCTTGCCTAGTTCCTGTCTCAAAGGGAAAACATTTAATCTCTCTCCATTGAGAACAATGTTGGCTCTCAGGTTTGTGTATATACTTTTTACTATGTTGAAGGAATTCCCCTCTCATCCTATCTTGTTGAGTGTTTTAACCAGGAAAGGGTGTTGAATTTTGTCAAAAGGCCTTTTCTGCCTCAATTAATAGAATCATTCTTTGCTTTGTTAATGTGATGAATTACAGTGATTGTTTCTCTTATGTTGAACTATCCTTGCATACATGTTAGGAATCCCACTTGGTCATGGTGAATTATTTTGATATATTGTTGGATTCTATTGGCCAAGATTTTATTCAGGATTTTTGCATTGATGTTCATGAGAGATATTGACCATTATTTTTCTATTTTGGTGGTGTCTTTACTTGGCTTTGGTATCAAAGATATTTTGGCTTCATAGAATGAGTCTCAGAGAATTCCATCTTTTTCTATTTTCTGAAATAGTTTATGTAAAATTGGTGACAGTTCTTCTCTGAATGTTTGCTAAAATTCACCTGTAAAACCACCTGGTCCAGGGCTTTTTTTGGCTGGAAGTTGTTTTATTACCTTTTCAATTTCATCTTTTGTATTGGGTCTGTTCATGTGTTCAATTTCAGTTTGTGTCAGTTTGTGAATTTCTAAGTGTTTGTCCATTTCCTCTAGGTTTTCATATTTGTTTGAGTATAGTTTTTCATAATATTCCAATGTTAGCCTTTTTATTTTATTTGGTTCTGTTGTGACGTTGCCCATTACATCTTTTTTTCAGGTTATTTGTGCCTTTTCCTTTGTTACTTTTGCTAATAGTTTGTCAATTTTATTGAACTTTTCAAAGAACCAACTCCTAGTTTTGTTGATAGTTTCAATTGTTTTTCAGTTTTTTTATTTCATTTATTTCTGCTCTTGTTTTTATAATTTCAGTTTTTTAGATGGTGTCGGGTTTTCTTGTTTTTCTTTTTTAATTTGTTGGAGATGTTGGGTAAAAGAGTCAATTGTCATTTTTTTCCTGCCTTTTGATGTGTTTGCTTATTGCTATAAATTGACCTCTGATTACTGCTTTGTCTGTTTCCGAGAGGTTTTGGTAAGTGGTGTTTTTATTGTCATTTGTCACAAGAAACTTTCAAATTTTGTATTTCTTCGAATACCCACTCATGTTCAAGCAAGGTTTTGTTCATCTTCCAAACATATGCTTTTTTTCTTCATTATCCTTTTGTTATTAATTTCTAATTTTGTAGCATCATGGTCTGAGAAAATTCTGTATATTATTTCTATGAGTTTTTAATGTGTTGATGTTTGCCTTGTGACCAAAAACGTTACCTATTCTGGAGAATGTTCCATGCACAGTAGAGAAGAAGGTATACTGTGTGTGTTTTGGGGTGCATTAGCCTATAAATATCTATGAAGTTGAGTTGTTATATTATGTGATTTAATTCTTCAGCATCTTTGTTGTTGTTGTTGTTGTTGTTTTTCTGGTAGTTCTATCATTTCTTGGCAGGGGTGTATTAAAGTCTCCAACTATTATAATAGTGTTGTCTATATCTTTTTTCAATTTTGTTAGTGTTTCTATTATATATTTTGCAGGTCTTTAATTTGGTAGATAGATATTTATTATTGTTATTTCTTCTTGTTCTATTGACCTTTTTTAAGCATTATGTAGTGACTTTCCTTGTTCATTGTGATGGTTTTTGCATTGAAATTTATTTTATCAGTGGTTAATATTGCTGCTCCTGGGGTTTTTTTCTGGGTACCATTTGCTTGGTATATTTTTTCCTTACTCTTCTATTTTTAATCTTTCTTTATCTTCATTTTTCATCTTGGTCCTGTAGACAGCATATTGAAGGATTTGGGAGTTTTATACAATCTGCTACTCTTTTGAATTTCAGTAGTGCATTCAAGCCATTCACATTCAGTGTGATTATTGAGAAGCATGGTTTTATTTCTGTCCTTTTTTTTGTTTGTTCTTTATGGTGCTGTTGCTAGTTACATTGGTCCATCCTGCTTTCTGTGACACCTCTGTAAGAAGGACATCTCTGTTTCCTGAAATGCTGGTCTTGTTTATAGACACTGCCTTAGTTTCTGTTTTTCTGGGAATATGTTGATCTCTCCTTCATATTTGATGGACAATTTTGCTGAGTACAGTATTCTTGGTTGACAGTTCACTGAGTGTTTGATATATGTCATTCCACTGTCTTCTTGCTCTCATAGCTTCTGCTGAGAAATTGGCACTTAATCTTATCTGCTCTCCCTTAAAGTTTACTCTTTGTTTCTCCCTCACTGCTTTCAGAATTCTCTCTTTATCTTTGGTTCTGGCAAATTTGACTATGATATGCCTTGGTGTTTTCCTTTTGGAGTCTACTCTATATGGTTTTCTCTCAGCTTCTTGAATATGTATTTTTCTCATTCTTCATTATGTTGGGGAAGTTTTCTTCTGGTAATTCTCCCACAACCTCTTCTGTGCCTTTATTTGTTTCCTCATGTTCTGAGACTCTGATGATGCACATGTAATTTCTCTTGATGGTGTCCCACATTATTCTCAGGTTTTCTTCTTTTTCCTTACTTTTGGATCCTGCTTTTTGCTCTAGCAGATCAGTGGTGACAATTCTATCTTCTATTTCACTGGTTCTGTGTTCCATCTCTTTGCTCTGTTCATGTATCCCTCCATCATGTTGACAGCATCTAAAACATTGGACCTCCTATTTTGGTTAGTGGTTTATTGTTTTTCTGGTGCCACTAATGCCTCTTTTGTTTTATCTGCATTTTACTGGATTTTTTTTTAAGTTCCTCCTGGCCTTTGCTTGCAGTGGCCATTAATTCTTCAAGTTTGTCTTTCACCCACTGAAAATATTCAGTCATTGTTCTTTTAAATTCTGTGTCAGAAAGTTTCATCAGACGTTCTGGATTCAGGAAATCCATTGATACAGTGCCACCTTTTGGTGGTGACATTTTGCTTTGTGCTTGTGTAGGGTATGAGGTAGCCTGCTTCTTTTGTGACATTGCTGTGGTAGAGTTTTTCATGCCTGAGGAATGATAGGTTCTTGATCTGAAGACACTGACCTAGAAAATGTTGGGACAACTATGCCACCTCTGAATTTCTGACTCAAAGGAATGTTCATTTCAGGGCCTGTGAGAGCACCTTCTTGTAGCTAAGTTCGATCAAGGTGCTCTGGATTAAAGGCAAGTTAGTTGACTGAAAATATATGCAAAGGTATGGAGCCAAATGAAGGGCAGGGTGAGCATGAGGGCAGGGTGAGCATGGGGGTAGGGCAAGCACTAGGGTGGGATGGGTATGCTTGGGGACCTCAGTAAGATTTCAGCTGTTCAGGTGCACTTGTGCACAAGGTCCTTACTCAAATTCCAGCTGTCCAGCTCTCATTCAGTTGCTTTCACCCAGTGGCTTTCACCCAGTTGCCCTTACACAGCAGTTCTCACCCCAGCAAGGCTCTGGGCCCAGTGGGGCTTAAGAAAACTGAGACAAATTCCCACTGACCTGCTTGCTCCTGGCAGGTGGGTTGGCAGCTTCTTGCTGGGATTCAGCAGGATGCTTCTGTCATGGCCTGTGGCTCACTGCTCATGTGGCTCCCAAACTAATTATTTTAATAAAAGTTCTGACTCAAATTCCTGCTATCCATGTTGGTCTCTACATGCTATGTTGGTTCTGTGTGCCGCATTAGTCTCTGTCCAGACAGAATTTTTACAGTACAAACATGAAGTGGAGTTTCTTCTGCTGGAAAAAGCAAACTTTTACTCTAAAGTACTTCACCTGGCTAGATGAGGCCCACCTGAATTTAAAAGGCAAGCCTGTTTGCTGTTGTTGCTGTGTGCCACCAAGAAACTGACTCATAGCTGACCCTAAGCAAGTTTTCAGAGACAGTAATTAGGACTGCAAAATGGAAGATGATTGTCCATTCTTCTTTTCCAGAGCAACTGGTAGATTTGAAGTATATGCCTTTTGGAATTATAGTGAAGTTTCTTACCACTAGGCCACCAGAGGTCCCGTGATTACCTTTACCTAAAGTCAAATGGTTGTAAATGTTAATCACATCTACAGAATAACTTCACAGCAGTATCTCCACTAGTGTTTAATAAAATAACTGATTTTCATAGCTTGGCTCCACAATCAACACTCTTGGTACCAGCAGCCAGGAAATAAAAAAATTAATTACATTGCAAAAGTTGGCTGTCAGAGACTTCTCCAGAGTACTAAAGAGCAATGATATAACTCTGAAGACTAGGGTGTGCCTGATACAGGTCATAGTCTTTGCAATTGCTTGATATGTGTCAGAGAACTGTAGAATGACTAGGGATGATAGAAGGAGAATTGATGTCTTTGAGCTATGCTGCTTGAGAAGAGTGCTGAATAGACTATGGACTGCTAGGAGAACAAACAGGTTTGTCCTGGAGAAGGTGAAACCAGGCTGCTCCTTGGAGACATGGATTCTGAAGCTTTGTTTGACATACTTTAGACATGTTATAGGAGGAACTGGTCCTTAGAGAGGGACATCATGCTTGGGAAGGAGGAGGGACAGTGCAGGAGAGGAAGACCCTCTCTGAGATGGATTGATTCAGTCACTGGGGCACCAGAGGTAGGTGTGTGAGAGACAATAACGTTGGCACAAGGTAGAGCTGGGTTTACGGCTCATGTACATAGGGTTCCTAAGAGCTGCAAGTGACTTGACAGAACACAACAACCATATCCATGTTAAAGCATAAAATTGTCACACTGTGGCACTTAAAAATCAGAGGGCGACGCAGCGTGAGGGCGAGGCCGCCAGCCGGGGGAACGCCGCCGCCAGACCGGGGAACGCCGCCGCCAGCCGGGGGAATGCACACCACCGCCCGCCGGGGGGAACGCATGCCGCCAGATGGGGGAACGCCGCGAGAGGGACCTGGAAGAGACTCGGGAAGAACAAAAGCCAGCCACCTACCGCAGAACTCCAGAGGAGCGAAGACTACCGGACACTGTGGGACCCCCCTGCAACCCACACCTGTGTGACCCTTAACACACAGGGTGCTGCTGCATAAACCCCCAGCAGCGCACAAGCCCCGTCCCCACCTC
>NW_006400027.1:471237-474462 GCF_000299155.1 Elephantulus edwardii
TGAAAATTAATAAAATATAATTATAGAAAAAAGAAAAAAGGAACTGTATTATCAACCCAAAGGCACATGGTTCAAATACACCAGCTGTTCCATAAGAGAAAAAAAAAAAAATCAAAGGAGAGATAAAAAAGAATAAAGAAAGAGGATGCGTTAGAGAAAGAGTAGATTTTATTATTCCTTTATCCAATCCCTTCTTAACCACCTAAGATTCTGTGAGAATTCTATGTCTTAATTTATGTTTGGTATAAATATACTGTCTAGTTTTTAAATTACATTCTCTTTGCTCCAGGAACACAACCAGACAACATTCCTAGCCTCTTTAGCAGCCAAGTGTGACTGCATCACTGGATCCTGACCAATAGAATGTGAGAGGAAATGTTAAGTTCTACATTCTACATTCATTAGCTGTCTTTCCTCCTATGCCAATTAAATAGAGCTACACACTCAGGCAGTGGTGGAAGAGAGATGCTGTGCCAATCGGGAGGCATTTTTCCACATCAAATGAATAATTAATGCAGTATAGTCTTTCTAAACATTGAGGACTCTCCTTTATAGAGTCACTATGAGTCACCTGCGACTTGAAGGCACTTACATCAAGATAGAGAGAGAGATCAGCTGACCCAGTGGGCAGAAATGATGCTACCAAGCCAAAGGTGGGTGACTTTTAATCCGCAGCCCTCGAGCCTGTCTTTCATTGTTTTTGTTCAGACATTCCTCTAGGTCATATAGCCCTGATGTACAAGTTGCTGTACAGTGATAACTTATGGTTGCTGTGAGGCTGAACACTGTGGCACTGATGTGTTAATGTGTTAATGGTTGGTTATCCAATGCAGACAGAGAGTAAGATGGAGCTCCCCAATTAAACAAGCTTGGAAGGAGAAGTGGCATCCAGTTCCATAATAGCTTGCCTCCGGAAACCCTATGAAGCTGAAGAGAGGATGAAAGACACCCAAGCATTGAGGACTCTCCTTCATAGGGTCACTATGAGTCACCTACAACTTGACAGCACTTAACAACAACAACAACATAGTTTTTCTGTCCTCACCAGTTAGTTATTTCAAAAGCAGAAGGAAAAAAACCCAACCAACCCAGCTACTTTACAATCAATTCTGATTAATTAGAGCCACTGTTCAGAGTAAGATTGTACCCATAGCCATTTTAGGGTATGACCTTGGGGAAGAAAATTTCTAAGCCTTTTCTTATTTTTGTCTGTTGGTGTATTCCGACTGTCAATTTCTTCATTAATAGTCAAACAGTTATATGGGAGGCCAATACTAAATATTTTTAATAAACTGAATGCTGTCAGGTTGTGAGGGAGGTAAGGTACAAGCTAGAGTTCACCCTGAGGCAATAAGGCAATCCTTAAGGGTTTACCAGATTCTTGATTCTTGTATTTGCTGACACCTCCCTCCTGAGTCAAAGGGAAGGTTTTCAATTGAAAAAGTTTGGCTTCATTTGCATTGAATTCTCTTTGTGATTACTTCCTGATAATTTTCAATAAAGATACAGGGAAGTGGGAATAGGAGTCTTCAGTGGAGAGCTGCTGGCCCCCCGTTTTTCATGCTCTCTGCTCTATCTCATTCCTGGCTGTCTGTCTCACTATATTAAGAATTGCAAAAATACCGTTGGTCTACAACACAGTTAACTAAATATACTCTCAGGCTTTAAGAGGGAGCTCTGGTGGCTTAGTGGTAAGGAGTTGCACTGCCAACCCAAAGGCGTGCAGTTCAAATCCACCAGTTATCCATGAGGGACAGATAGGCAATCTCCTCCAATGAGATTAGCTGTCTCTGAAAACCCACTGGGAGGTCACTTATGAATCAGTTCTGACATAATTGTATGTAACAATAAGCTTTAAAAGCATATGAAATAAGTTTTCTTGTTAAGATTTCAAAGAGGTAACAAGACTTAAGATTTCAAGCTTTATCTTAACTATTGTATCACAGTTGAGTGTCTTTTTCTTTTCATGCCAGCCACCAAAATGTTTTAAAAACTCACACTGCCAGCAGGCTCCTCTTCTCATTCATTTGCTGCCTGGGGAAAAGGCTGATGAGCTTGTTCCCAATGCCTTGCTTGCCCAGGCTTTGGAGCCTACAACAAAGGGTAGAGGTAAGGGAATTCATGTTCAGGATGTTAAACCAGGCCACCTCAGGTGACATCACATGCCCTGCACACTGCCTTTGCTTGGACTGCTTTCCTGGGTCTGAGAGTAAGTTGGCCTCTCTCTCAGAGACTCCATATGGCTGTGCAAGCTGACAGCAACAGCCTTTCATGTAGAAATGCTGTGTTCCTATTGAAGTCAGTACTGAAATGTGTTTCCATTCCAAATGACACAGGCAGATTTCCAAAATGTCCCACTAACGCACTGTTCAATTATTGGAGTTCTTACAAGGGGACTGACCAAAGAAAATGGCTTTATCAAAGAGGGTATTGCAATCTCTAGATCTTTAACTATTCTGGAAAATATCAAATTTCGAATCAAAGGAGTATGTTCAGTATATAAATCTCTCACTTGTCCCATATAAATAGTAGCTTCTGTGAAAAAATAAATTTAGTGGAGGCCTAAGAGCTATTATCACAAAGAAACTATGAGCTATCTCTTCCCGAAATTATTTTACAAAACTAATTGGACTATCAAGCCAATAAAATATTTCTAGAAAAGACTTAAATGCAGAAGATCTCATTATAAGCTCACATGCTCGCTTTAAATGGCACGTGTTGCTAAATGCTGCCAAGTGGACTGACACTTAATGACCCCAGGAACAACCTAGAAGCTAGTTTGATCCTGCACCATCCTCACAATCTCTGCTATTCAAGTCCATTGTTGTAGTCACTGTCAACCTATTTCATTGAGGGCTCGTCTCCCCTTCTGTGACACTCCCCTCCCAATATGATTAGTCCTACCTGATACCATACCCAGAGTATGTGAAACAAAAATTGAACCACCTATGCCTAGAAGCACCCTGGCTGCACTTCATTTGCTTTTTTGACATATGTTGTTGTTGATGTTGTTGAGTACCATCAAATCAGAACTGACTGATAGCTGACCCTCCAGTGAGTTTTCAGAGGCAGTAAATCACGCAACCTTCTTTCTCCAGTAGATTAGCCAGTGGATTTCAATCACTTATCTTCTATCTGGGTTACCAACACAATTCCTTACTCCTAAGACACAAAATCTCATAAATTACATATATAACTGTCATTTATATATGTAATTATACATAA
>NW_006400027.1:475802-476387 GCF_000299155.1 Elephantulus edwardii
GTTGTGTCATCTGCGTAACGCAGGCTGTTGATAGATCTTCCACCAATCCTGATGCCACATTTCTCCTCATATATAAATATTTAAAGTAATAATTTCCCATGTCTATAATGTGTACAGAATTGAAGGCTTAGTTAAAACAAATTAAATTTGAATTTAAATGTAATGAAAACATCTTACCTTGAAGTTATTGTATTGGTCTTTCACAATCAGAATATCCCTGTTAAATATTAGGGCATAGCCTTGTCTTTGTTTCGAATTTGTATTTGTTGTTGTTGTTGTTTAGGTATTGGGGGTATTAATATGATGATGATGATGATGATGATGAAGATAATGATGATGCAGATTTCCCTCATACACACTTTTCTTCATTGGCATTATGTTTCATCAATCATCCCATACATTGTGTTTTATAAGATTAATCACCATTGGACTATCAGACCCCTCCTCTTTCCCATCTCCTTTATTACCTTCCTCTACCCACCAAATTTTGTAACCCTGTGATTCAGCTCCTATTCATCCTAACTACTCTGCTCCCACCCCTTCACCGAATGGACCCCATACACATTAGTTATCCTTCTATTTCTA
>NW_006400027.1:477084-496140 GCF_000299155.1 Elephantulus edwardii
GGTGGGAGGGGGGTGGGGGGATTGTGTACCAGGGAAGGAGTATTTCTTTTACGTTTGAAAGAGAGGAACAAACAGGAGTGGGGGGGGGAGGGGGGAGGGAGAGAAGTGCAGCAATGAGTGAATGGAAATCCAAAGTCTCTGTAAATGCTCACTAAAATTATTTTTAAAAAGGTATTTGCAATGAATAAATCATTAAAATTACAAAATTCAATCGTTCAAAAAAAGAAGGTATTACAAAGAACATGGCCTGTATCACACGCACCTTAGTCCCAGAGAGACACCATTGCTCTTCACTACTTTGGAGAGGTCCCTAACAGCAGACTTCCCATGGCAATGCGCCTTTTAATTTCGAGGCTACTGGTGCCAAAAATGTTGACAGTGGGGCCAAGCAAACTAAAGCTGTGAACAATCTCAATCTCTCCACCATCCATCCTGATGCTGCCAATTGGTCCAGTGGTGAGAATCTTTGTCTTCTTGACATTGAGCCTCAATCCATATTGGAGGCTGCAGTCCTTGACCCACTGCAGCAAGCGCTTCAGGTCTTCCTCAGTTTCAGCAGGCAGGGTTGTGCCACCTGTATTACACAGGTTGTTGATAGATCTTCCACCAATCTTGACCCCACATTTTTCTTCATAGAGCCCAGCCTCCTGGATAATTTGTTCTGCATACAGGTTGAAAATATATGGAGATAGGACATATCCCTGGCATATGCCCTTTCTAATTTTGAACCATGCAGTGTTCGCTTGCTCATTTCTGACAACTGCCTCCTGGTCCAAGTATAGGTTTTGCATTAGAATGATCAAGTGTTCTGGGATTCCTGTTCTTCTCAGAGACAGCCACAGTTTGTTATGAACCACACAGTCAAATGCCTTTGCATAGTCAATGAAACACAGATAGACATTCCTCTGGTATTTCCTGCTTTCAGCTAAGATCCATCCAACATCAGCTACAATATCCCTAGTACCACGACCCCTTTTAAACCCAGCCTGGACTTCTGGCAGTTCTCTGCTGATGTTCTGTTCCAGTTGTTTTTGGATAATATTCAGTAGAATCTTGCTTGCATGTGAAATCAATGAGATTGTTCTACAGTTTCCACACTCTGTTGGATCACCTTTCTTTGGATGGGAACAAATATAGATCTCTTCCAATCAGTTGGCCAAGTGGTTGTTCTCCAGATTTCTTGGCACCACTTGGTGAGCACATCCAGGGTAGCATCTGTTAGCTGAAATATGTCAAGTGGTATACCATCTTTTCCTGGGGCCTTATTTTTTGCCATTTCCTTCAAAGCAGCCTGAACTTCTTTCATCACCATAGGCTCTTGGTCTTATGTTGTTTCATTAAATTCTTCTGTGTCTGTCAATTCCTTTCGATACAGTGACTCAGTATATTCTTTCCATATTATTTTAATACTTCCTGGATCATTTAATATTCTGCTGAAAGCATCCTTGATTATAGCAACTTGAGGTTTGAATTTGTTATTCAATTCCTTGAGCTTAAGAAATGCTGAGCCAGTTCAGCCCTTTTGATTTTCTGACTCCAACTCCTTGTACATTTCATTGTAATATTTTACTTTGTCATCCTGTGCTGCCTTTTGAAATCTTGATACCCTTGATATCCTCCCACAACTCATCTGGTCTTCGTTCATTAGTGTAAAAGTCCTCAAACCTGTTCCTGAGATGGTTCTGAAATTCAGGTGATATAGATTCAAAGTCATATTTTAGTTCCCATGCATTTGGTTTAATTTTCCTCAACTTCAGCTTGAACTTGCATATGAGTAGTTGGTTGTCTGTTCCACAATCAGCTCCTGGCCTAGTTTTCACAGCTGATATTGAGCTTTTCCAGCGATTCTTTCAGGATATGTAATCAATCTGTTTTCTATGCATGTCATCATCTTGATTGCATGTCCGATCGATCTACAATTGTAAAAGTTGATAAAAATCTTCTATATCCTCTTCCTTGTCTCTGGTTGTTGGTGTATATATCTGAATGATAGTGGTATTCACTGGCCTCCCTTTTATGTGTATGGATATTATCCTGTCACTCACAAGATGGATCTAACAATGACTTTTTTAACTATGAAAGCAACTCCACTTTTCTCAACTTCTCATATCCAGAGTAATATATCGTATGATCATCTGACTCAAAGTGTCCCATGCGAGTACGTCTCATCTCCCCAATGCCTCATATGTCAATATTTATGTGTCCTATTTCTTCCTTAACAATATCTAATTTTCCTACATTCATGGTTCTCACATTCCATGTCCCAATCACTAGTGTCTGCTTACAACTGTTCCTCTTCCTTTGTATTTCCATACTTGAAAGCTCAACCTCAGTTGCCCTTTCTGTTATCTACATGTGTTCTGTTGTACATAGGGTTTTCAGAGGCCTGCTATTTCAGGAGTCGATGGCCAATCCTCCTTCCTAGTCTGTCTTAATCTGAATGTTCAGGTTTAGAGAAGTATCAGACAGACCAGCATTTTACAGAAAAAGTGAAAGATATATCCATTATTGTGGAGTTAACCATTAATATCAGTGTTGTCCCTGCCTTTGGCACACGTGTCTTTTACCCACTTATTTCCCTGCTCCACCATCCACCAGGATACCCATCCACTTCTACCCACTCCCTTCACATCTATCTTCCATTGACCAGCCCTTGATCGGATAGTATATGAAAGAAAAGTATCAGATAGTATGTGTTTGACTTTCCCTACCCTTGGAAGATCCCTTTTCTCTGGGACACCTGGTGGGAGATGTGCAATTTCCTTAGCACTTTCACACATACCTCAATAAAGTGTTCCCCAAAAGGGTCTAGTGTTTTATTCTGTCATAGCTAGGTAACTGTGAATCATTGGCTTAACAACACCTACCAACAACTAGGCTAGTTAAAATTCTCTAAATTTGCATATAAATGTTACTATAATATGTAAAGAGAACCATATTTATTCCCATTAAGAAAATGTAATCTGCTAGCGTGTGGAAATTATCAAACAAATATCATTAATATCACATGCAAGCAAGACACTGATGAAAATTATCCAAAATTAACTGGAACAGCATATCAACAGAGAATTGCCAGATGTGCAAGCTGTGTTTAGAAGAGGCATTTATATTAGGATATTATAGCCAATGTTAGATGGATCTTAGCTGAAAGAGAGAGTACCAGAGGAATGTCTATCTGTGTTTCATTGACTATGCAAAGGTATTTGACTGTGTGGATCACAACAAACTGTGGCTAACTCTGAGACAAATGGAAACAGAACACTTTATTGTGCTTATGTGAAACCTGTACTTGGACCAGGAGGCAGTCATCAGCACAGAGCAAGGGAACACTGAATGGTTCAAAACTCAAGAAAGATGCAAGCCAGGGATATATTCTACACCTTTTAAATCTCTATGTGGAATAGATCATCTGGGAGGCTGGGCTCTATAAGAAAAAATGTGACATCAGGATTGGAGGAAGACTCATCAACAACCTGTGTTATGCAGATGACACTACCTTGCTTGTCAAAGCTGGGGACCTGAGGCATTTGCTGCAGAAGGTTAAGGACTGTGCCTTCAGCCGGAAGTTACAGGCTAGAATCCCAGAGAAGAGAGAGCTGCTCAGAGAGAAGAGAGATTAGATTGCAAAGGTTTCTTTAATATAGATACTGTTGCCTGCAAGCCTCTGTGACCAAGAAAAGAGTATTAGAAGAAACGGTGTCTTATACTTACTCAGTCAGGCCTGGGCATAGTAACTGCTCACACTGCACGCTGGGAAATTTCAGAGTCCATGGAGACTTTGGGTGACCCATTCAGAAGGGTTCTGTCTCAGGAGACTGACTTTCCTCCTGTCTTACTTGGTAAATCGTGAAGACAAGACTTCAAAATCATTGTTTTCCAATTATTTAACTATTACATGATATATCTTGTATTAAGTGTGGCTATTTGAAGTGTTGGCAAGGATGTGTAGGAACTGCAACTCCTCTAAACCGGTGTAGGAATGTAAGCAATGTATAAAAACTTAAGAAAACGAGAAGTTTTTAAAAAGCTAAATACACCTACCATATGCCACAGTCATTCCACCCCAGGTTACTTATCAAGGAGAAATTATTGCTTGTAAATACATTATAAAAACTTAGATATGAGCGATTATAGTAGTTTTATTTATAACATCCCTAAATTGGATAAGATCCAAATATCCAACAACAGCTAAATGGGTAAAAAAGTTGTAGTATAACCAGATATTGAACTATAACTCAGAATTTTTTTTAAAAGTTCAATCTGTCCTATGTACTTGAATCTAGAATACTTATCTTGAGTGAAGAAAGTCAGACATAGAGCGGTTATTATTTTTGTTGTTATATGCATTGAGTCACTTGTAGCTCATAGTGACTGGATTCACAATAGTTCTGAGTCAACCTTCCTGATCCTAACACACCTACCCCCACTACCCCAATTATTATGTTAATCCACCTCCTCCAGGGTATTCCTCTCCTGCACTGTCTCTCTACCCTTCCAAGCCTGATGTCCTCCTGACCCAAAGTATGTGAGACAGAGTTTCAAAATCCTTGCCTTGAAAGAGCAGCTTGGTTTCATTCTCTCCAGAATAGGTCTATTTGTTCTCTTGGTTGTCCTGATATGTTCCATATTCTTCTCTGGCATCACAACCAGGCTCTTCTTCTCTCAGCTGTAGTCATTGTACAGCAATCTGATGCATAGCAAACACCTCAGTCTCTAGCCTGTCTCTGTTGCTCTTTACTACTCTGGAGAGGTCCCTGACAACAGTTTTTCCTAATGTAATTTATTTTTAAATTATGTACCTTAAGTACAACAGCTCTGAACCTTGCTCTATTTTGAGCCAATTTCAATGGTCTCTGACACACCTACTCCCATTACCCCAGTCACTGAATCCATCCATCTCATCTAGGGTCTCTTGTGTTTTCTCTCCACCCTTCCAAGCACGATGTCCCTCTTCAAGGACTGGTTCCTCCTGGCAAAAAACCTAAAGTATGTGAAACAGAGCTTCAAAATCCTGGTCTTCAAGGAGCAACCTGATTTCACCTTCTCCAGGATGGACATGTTTATTCTCCTAGCACTCCATGGTATATTCAATACTCTTCTCCAGCATCACAACTCAAAGGCATCAATTATCCTTCTACAATCCTTAGTTATTGTTCAACTCTCTGATGTGTAGCAATAATTGTGAAGACAATAGCCTGGATCAGGCATACCTTAGTCTCTAGACTGACATAATTGCTTTTCACTACTCTGGAGAGGTTTTCCTAATGCGATTCATCTTTTCATTTCTTGGCTGTTCTTGGCTGTTGGTACCAAGCCTTCTTCTCTTTCTACAAGCAGGGTTTTTTATCATAATTAGATTCATACCTGACTTTGGAAGGTGAAGATAAAAACTACCCAAGAAACTACCTTTTCTTTGGTAGTTTCTGGTTGGTACAAATGGGTAACATGGTGGTAACTGAAAAAAAGGTTGGAGATCCATGTTCACTTAGAAACACCTTGGATTGATAAGCCTGGATATTTACTTTTCAAAATTCAATTATATACAATCCTATGGAGCAAAGCTCACCCTCTGATACTCTTGGGGTTTCCAAGGCAACTAGCATTTTCTTATATTTTCAACTAAAACAAAGCAAAAAAAAATCACTATCGCATTTTATAACATACATAAGGAATATTTAGTTTCTATACATTCTGTAGATAATAGTAATGTACATCCAGTTTACTCTGGCTCACACATTTGTATGTTGTGCTCATTATTATATCCTTACAGTATGAGTCTAAAACCCCTTTGAAGGCATGTGAGAACATTTTCAGTACCTTAAAACATGAATAAAATGTATGTGATAAAAGGCAAGTTTTGGAAGTAAGCAACAGCAAGGTAAAGTAAAAGACGTGTGTATCTGTAGTCAATTATGCTTGGATTTGAATCCTGGTTTAATGATTGTGTCAGTTCAGGAAAGATAATCTCTTGAGCTACCAAGAAGCCAAGGTGGCTTCAAACATGGAAAATAGTTCCATGGTCCACAATTAACTAGTACTTGATGATGCCTTGTTTTACACATTAATACCATGTAATAAAGAAGATCATTAGAAGTAAATGTATTACAGTTTTGTAATAAATAAATAATAATAATAATAATAACAACATAGTATGATGTGTTCTTATCATTGTTCTTGTTATGTGCCGTTGAGTAGCCTGTGACTCATTGTGGCCCTATGTACTATGTACAAAGCTCTAAACCCTTCTTTATCCTGTGCCAATCTTACTGTCTCTGACACATCTACTCCAGCTACACCAGTCACTGAATCAATCCATTTCATCAAGAGTCTTCTTTTCACGCACTATCCCTCCACCCTCCCAAGCATGATGTCCCTCTCCAAGGACTGGTCCCTCCTTGCAACGTGTCCAAAATATGTCAGACGAAGCTTCAGAATCCTTACCTCCAAGGGGCAACCTTGTTTCACTCTCTAGGTCAAACCTGTTTGTCCTCCTAACAGTCCATGACCAAGGCAAAATAGAGTCAGCATAAATATAGATATGCTAACTCTTCTTCTTGAAGAAGCACTGAAGAAGATTAAAAAATGTGAGTAATGAGGCTGACATCAGGATTAGGGTGAGACTGAGAAAAACTGGATAAATTGGATAAATTATGTATACTGCATTGAAATAGATGAGGGAGAGAACTGTTTTAAAACTATATATTATTGGGTATTATGGTTATGACAAGAGTCCAGAATAAAGGTTGCACAGTGTTGTGTACTCGGGGCAGGAGAGGGGGGATTCTATACCAATGAAATAATTTTTCTTTTACTTTTCAAAGAGAAGAGTGAAGTGTGGGGAGGGGTGGGCAGGGAGAAAAATGCAACAATGAATGTATGGAAATCTAAAATCTCTGTAAACGTTCATTAAAATTAATTTAAAAAATAAAAATATATAAAAATGAGTAGTTACAAAGAGACCAAGCAATCTCTGCTCTTGTCTCTTTTAAATTATAAGCAAGGAAAGTTATTAGACAATATTTTGAAAGTAATGTCATTACAACTAAACTCTGTATAGTTGAGTATACAATGAATACAATCCCTGAAACCTTATCCTCTCTTTGTTATTGTATACCGTTGTGTCAGAGCTGACTCAATACTGGTTAAGTAACTGACCCTCCAGCAGGTTTTCAGAGGCAGTCAATAGCTGGTGGATTCTAATCATATGCTTTTTTTCAGTGCAAGGCAGACTAATATTTCCTTTACTGACTTTCTCTACTATAGAGTGGGGCCAATGGAAGTACAGCACATAACTGTTAATAAGTTTTTGTTATTGTTTTTGTCGTTAGGTGGTCTTGAGTAAAATACAACTCATAACAACCCTATGAACACACATTTGAACCCTGTCCTAACCTGTGCTATCCTGATCACTTCTCACAAACTTAGACTCATTGTTACAGTCACTGCATCAATCCATCTGCATCAAAGCACTTTCTGCCTTTTGCTGATCCTCTGTCATTCCAAACAAGTTGTCCTTCTCCAAAGAATGGTCTTTCCTAACAACATTTCCAAATATGTGAACTAAAGTTTTATCATTTTTCCTCTAAGGAGTATTCTGTCTGCATTTTCTCCAGGACTTATTTTTTGTTCTTTTGGCAGTGCAACGGATATTTATTACTCTTCTCCAACACCATAGCTCAAAGACATCAATTCTCTTTCTATTATTCAGTTCTCAAGTGCATAGTAAATTCTTAAAAAGATCATGGTCTGAATTGGGTGTAACTTAATCTTCAAAGTGACATCATTGCTCTTCATACTACAGAGAGGTCCCCAACTACAGATTTTTCCCAGTTCAATATGCCTCCAAATTTTCTGACTGCTGGTACCAAGAGTGTTGATCATGGATCCAGGTAAGATGAAATAGTTGACAATTTCAATCTTTTCTCCATCCATCACGATGCTGCATATCAGTCCAGAAGTGAAAATTTTTCTTCTTAATATTGGGATGTAGTCTGTACTGTAGGCAATTGTTTCAAGTTCTCCTCACTTTCAGCAAACAAGTTTGTGAGAAGTATCATTGAGCTTTTAGCACAGTATCAATAATTGTAGCCTATAATTGTTTTATATAAACAGAGGTGTACACACTTCAATGCTTTTCATCCAGGCAAGATGAAAGCTTAAAAACCTCAGCAGGATCAGTTTGAGCTATAGACCAGTTCAACTGCTTTGAATAAAAATAAGAACTACAGATTAAATTAGTACTTTCAAAAATTTTATGCCATATTGCTAACTTATTAATTAAAATTGATGAACAATGAAGCTTGAAAAATGCGTTTAAGTGTCATTGTAAATATATTGACTCAATTTTGCTCATTCCATATTAAAAAAAAATTTCCAAGGATTTATAAAGTCTCTATTCCTCAAGTGAGGTAATAATTCCACAACACAACTATTAGTTTCCTGAAAGTAAGGACTTCTTATGATCTATAATTGTCAATTATTCTATTTGTTATTTCAAGGTAACAAAGACATAAATATATGATGCATTTTCCAAATCCTTGTTTTCTTCTCTATTTTTAAAATACTTGATGCACATGGAATAAGGAAAACATTGATTACACAAATAAATATCTATGTGCATTCCTATGTAAAGGTATTTGAAGTAGATGTTACTTTACCAGGATGCCAGGTTTTTTTAAAATTTAAATTAATTACAAAATATCTGAATACATCTATACACAGAATCATTAATCACTTTGATCTGATTGTACTTATCCCTATCTCACTTATTCTTTGATAACTTGACTATTCAAGATATTTTTCCTCCACCCTCAGTCACTCTTAGAAGATAATGATCTGCTACTTATTTTAAAAGTGCCTCATCATGTAAGCATCTCTGATTTTTCAAAGTAATTTCTCTGGGGAGGAAAAGGCACTGGCCTTAGTCTCCTCATGTACAGGATGTAGTCACCTGTTACTTAACATCTCTATTCATTTTCATTTCCTCACCAGTAAAATAAGGATCTTCTCTCTTAAAATTCTATATCCTTTCAAAGTGTCTGGGAAATGGTCTATTAATTACTTCATGGTTTTACTGATTTATATGTGATGGATAAAACTCTCACCTCTAGTAAAAAAAATTACAGACTTCACAAAATCCCAAAATTAAAAAGCCAAAGTATACAAATTTAACCAGTTGCATTGGTTTTTGCTGAATGCCTGTAGACTTCAGAAGACCTGTGAATATTACCTGTTTATCTGACCAAGAAAAGAGAAGAAACGACGATTCTTCCAAGGTGTCTTGAAACCCAAAGTGAGAGTTTAAGATCAAAAGAGAATAAGCAACTAAAAGCACTAGCTCTTGTATGCACTATTTTTATGACCTATCTTTATATGACAAACTAATCAGTGGTATTAATTTTCCACTATATTCTTGGTCTCTCTCATAGTGCTTGAAATATAATAAAAACAAACCCACTTCTGTTGAGATGGAACCAGGCTGGGTGCTGATTGTAGGACAGACCACCAACTACTAATATGCAAGTTCAAGCTGAAGTTGAGGAAAATTAAATCAAGTCCACGGGAACCAAAATATGATCTTAAGTCTATCCCACTCCAATTTCAAAACCATCTCAGGAACAGGTTTGAGGTCTTGAGCACCAATGAGCGTAGACCAAATGAGCTCTGGGGGGATATCAAGAAAATCGTCCATGAAGAATGCAAAAGATCATTACAAAGGCTGAAAAAGAAGAAAAGACCAAGATGGATGTCAGAAGAGACTCTGAATATTGCATTAGAGCACCGAGAAGCCAAAGCTAAAGGAAGAAACCAAGAAATCAAAGAGCTAAATAGAAAATTTCAAAAGGCAGCCCGGGACTACAAAGAATGTTCTATAATGAAATGTGCAGAGAGCTGGAGTCAGAAAATCAAAAGGGCCGAACTCGCTCAGCATTTCTTAAGCTGAAGGAGCTGAAAAACAAATTCAAGCCACGGGTGGCAATACTTAAGGATACTTTGGGCAGAATATTAAATGATCCAGGAAGTATCAAGAGAAGATGGAAGGAAAACACAGAGACACTGTATCAGAAGGAATTGACTGACACAGAAGAATTTCATGAAATTACATATGAGCAAGAGCTTATGGTGATGAAAGAGGAAGTTCAAATTGCTCTGAAGGAACTGGCAAAAAATAAGGCTCCAGGAGTTGACGACATACCAATTGACATATTTCAACAAACAGACACTGGGCTGGATGTGCTCACTAAGTTGTGCCAAGAAATCTGGAGAACAGCCAGCTGGCCCACCGAATGGAAAAGATCGATATTGTTCCCATCCCAAAGAAAGGTGACCCAACAGAGTGTGGAAATTATCGAACAATATCATTGATATCACGTACAAGCAAGATTCTGCTGAAAATTATCCAAAAACATTTGGAATAATATGTCAACAGAAACCTGCCAGATGTGCATATTGGATTTAAAAGAGGTCGTGGTACTAGGGATATTATAGCTAATGTTAGATGGATCTTAGCAGAAAGCAAAGAATACCAAAGGAATATCTGTCTGTGCTTCATTGACTATACAAAGGCTTTTGACTGTGTGGATCACAATAAGCTGTGGCTGACTCTGAGAAGAATGGGAATCCCAGAACATTTAATTGTGTTAATGTAAAACTTATGCTCGGACCAAGAGACAGTTGTCAGAACAGAGCAAGGAGACACTACATGGTTCAAAATCAAGAAGGGGGTTCGTCAGGGATGTATTCTGTCTCCATACCCTTTCAATCTGTATGCAGAACATATCATCCGAGACGCTGGGCTATACGAAGAGGAATGTGGCATCAGGATTGGTGGAAGAATCATCAACAACATGCATTATGCAGATGACAAAACCCTGCTTGCTGAAACTGAGGAGGACCTGAAGCGCTTGCGGCAGAAGATCAAGGACTACAGCCTCCTATATGGACTGAAGCTCAACATCAAGAAAACAAAGATTCTAACCACTGGGCCAATTGGCAGCATCAGTATGGATGGTGAAGAGATTGAGATAGTTAACAGTTTTAGTTGGCTCTGCAGTCAACACTCTTGGAAACAGCAGCCAGAAAATCAAGAGACGAATTGCACTGGGAAAGTAGGCTATGAGGGACCTCTCAAGAGTACTGAAGAGCAACGATATCAGACTAGAGACTAAAGTGTGCCTGATCCAGCTACGTGCTATGCATCAGAGTGTTGGATAGTGACTAGGGCTGATAGAAAAAGAATTGATGCCTTTGAGCTGTTGTGCTGGAGAAGAGTGTTGAATATACCATGGACTGCTAGGAGAACAAACAGGTTTCTCCTGGAGAGGGTGAAGCCAGAATGTTCCCTGGAGTCAAGGATTCTGAAGCTTCGTCTGACATATTTTGGGCATGTTGCAAGGAGGGACTGGTCCTTTGAGAGGGACATCATGTTTGGCAGAGTGGAGGGGTGGGAAAGGACGGGAAGACGCTTGACGAGATAGATGGATTCTGTGACTAGAGAGGTGGGAATAAGTGTGTTTGAGATGGCTAGGTTGGCACAGGATAGAAGAGCGTATAGAGCTCTTGTACATAGGGTCGCTATGAGTTGCAAGCGACTCGATGGCACATAACAACAACAACAACTTCTGTTGAGTAAATGTCAACTCATAGTGATGTTCCATTGTGTTTTAGAGGCTATAAATGTTTATGGAAGGACATTGCCCATGTCTTCTGAGGAGCAGCTAGTGATCTCAATACACTGAATTTTCAGTTAGAAGACCATCGCATAACATACTACACTACCAGGAATTCTTGAAATATTGTTTCTGTTATGCATTGTTGAGGAGAAACTGCCTCATATCTAACTCTCCAGCTGGAGATGACCCATCTTTCTCTTGAGTGTACTTGAACCATGTGCCTTCAGGGTGGCAGCATATCTTCTTACCCAAGGCCACCAGAATTTTCTTTTTAAAATCTATCATATGTTTTCTATTATATTTCAATATAATAGCCATGAAATAATTTCTGATAGAAATTTATTTCTGATTGCTCATCTTTAAATTTAAGAGGTTTGAACAAAATTATCTTTAAGGTTTCTACAAAGTATAAGATTATGTAGGCTGTTGTGCAAACAGAGCAGGGGAACACTGCTCTCTCCATTCCAATTTAATCTGTGTGCTGTGAAACTGGACTCTATGAAGAACAGTGAGACATCAAGATTGGAGGAAGACTCACAAATAACCTGGGCTATGCAGATGACACAACCTTGCTTGCTGAAAGTGAGGAGGACTTGAAACACTTGTTGCTGAAGATCAAGGAATGCAGCCTTTGGTGTGGATTGCATCTTAATGTAAAAATAAATAAATTAATAAATATCCTTAACACTGTACTTATAGGCAGTGTTATGATGGATGGAGAGGAGATTGAAATTGTCAATGGCTTCATCTTGCTTGAATCCACAATTAACAAACTTGTTACCAGCAGTCAGGAAGTAAGGAGACACATTGCATTGGGAAAATCTGCAGTTAGTGATCTCTTAAAAAAATTGACTAGTAATGACTTCTGTTTGAGGATTTAGGTGAGTCTGATTCAGGCATATCCTTTCCAATCATTTGCTATGCATCTGAGAGGTGGACAATAAATATGTCAGAAAAAGAATTGACACTTTTTAGCTGTGGTGTTGAAGAAGAGCACTGCCAATCCCACAGATGGCCAAGAGAACAAACAGATATGTCTTGGATAGGTTTCAGGTGGAGTGTTCTTTGGAGGTAAGAATGATGAAACTTCACCTGACATACTTTGGGCACGTTGCTAGGAGGGGCTGTTATTTAGAGAGGGAAATAATGCTGGAAGGGTGGAGGGTCAGCAAAGGAGAGGAAACCTTCAACCAAGTGAATTGGCACAGTGACTGCCACAATGGGCTCTTGTGTGTCAGTAAGTGTCAGGGTGGCACAGGACAGAACATAGTTCAGATCTTTTGTTCATAGGGTCACTATGAGTCGACTTGATGGCACCTAACAACAAGAACAATGAAATTATGTTACATTTGAAGCAAAATTATTTTATGAAAGAGTATCATAAGAGTTATTGTTCTTAACTAGTTATTGTTCCTAACTAGAGAAAAAATTGAGCATCCCATTCCAATTTGACAATTAACAAATAAGCTTTCCATTGAATCTCATCTCCAGCAACCCATTCCTCAGAAAGATAACTTTTGTTACTAAGATTCCTAATCTCTTAAGAAAAACATAATTTGTTAAGATATTGTTTTCTCTGAGCATTTGACAAGGGGCCGATAACAAACAAAATATGTCAATAGAACATTTGAAGTATTACTCTTATCACAACAATATGTTTTACAGGTCTAAATGTAATCATTTATTTCAAACACACTTCCATTATCATAAAAGTTTCAAAAAACAATCAATGTTATGCTCTAAATGTTGAAATTCATCTCAACACTACACTTATCAATTTTATCAAAGGATAAAAAAGAGCTAAAACGTTTTGTCTTCTAGTATTTTTTAATATATCACTTTTAAAATATCTATCTATCTATCTATCTATCTATCTATCTATATCTCTATCTTTAAGGACTCTTAGGTGCTTTAAAAGAATTGCTATTTGTCAACAGACATGTTCTAGCTACCAGATTGAGAACTTGGCTTCATATTTCTATTCTAAAATGACAATAACTTTCCACTAGCTTAGCTTCACAATGCTGTCTGTTCATCTTCCGTCCTTCATCATTACTTTCTACAAATGTGAAACAAGAAAGAGCTTTAGGGTAGTAGATCATAATAATCAAACTGTTCTTGCCCCCACAAACTATCCTTGCAAAGTCATGTTTGTAAGAACTATATTCATTAATTTATTAACTACATTCAACTTGTATGCTAAGCAAATTATTCAAGAAGCTGGACACTATGAAGAAGTATATGGCATTAAGAAAGGAGGAAGACTCATCAATAACCTGCCTTGTGTAGATGACACAACTTTGCTTGCTGAAAGTAAGAAAACATGAAACATTTGCTGCAGAAAGTCAAGGGCTTGTTGTTGTTGTGTCCTGTCCAGTCAAAACTGACCCATAGTTGACTTCCAGCTGTTTTTAAAAGACAATATATCACGTGGGAAGAGATGGCCCATCCTTTTTCCACAGAACAGCTCAGGGATTTAAATCACATGCTTTTGTTATGCAGTGCACTTTCTTACCACCAGGCCATCAGAGCTCCAGATAAAGAACTAGAGCCTTCAAAATGGTTTCTTGTGTTTTAACTGTCCTTTCAGACCTGTCTTCCTCTCTAGCATATAAATGTGTGGTCATAGTCCAGAAAACAAAAACCAAGTTTTAAATTTATTGTCCTCAATAAGCTTTGCATGAAAGAAATCTTTAAGAATGTAAAACACAAACAGTAACCAAACAAAAAACCAAAAAATCTGAAAACCAAAAGGAAAACATTTTTTCTTCTGGAAACTGAACCTAAATATAACATGGAAGAACAGGGCAGCCCCTTGTTAGTTGGCACCTCAACTTCCAGAGTGTGGAAAACTCACCTATGTCAATCAGTTCATGCATCCAGTGCATGTGGTCCAATTACATGAGAAGTTATGAAGCTCAAGACAGTAGAATTCATGGAAGAAAACCCTGGAGATGACAATCACAAGAGATGGGATAGTGTTTTGATAGAGTGGGAGAGAAAGTATGAGGGACTCCATTGTGTAACCAATACGTCATTTTAAAATGTATAAGCCCCTAGAGCAGTAAACTGAAAGTGGCGGGGGAAAGGGGAAAAGAGCCCCCACCCAAACATCAGTCAATCCTGTATTGCCCTGTTTTCGTGACCTTCCTTTGAACCAGCCAATCCTGTATTGCCCTGTTTTCGCGGGCTTTCCCCTTTAAATAGGTGGGACAGTCCAGAATCGGGGCCGCCATTTTCCCTTCTGTATCAGCATGGTTTGAGCGAGACCTGGATTCGAATCTGAAATAAATTCCCTCTTGCCCTTGCATCGGTGTCAGCTCCTTGGTGACTTGGGGGGAAACTGGATTTGGGGCACAACAAGTACAGTATCTATTTTAAAAACAGGACAGCTGTACAGATTGTGCTGAAGCCAAAGTGAAAGTCTCTTGTTCCACTAGTATTTCCAGAGTTCCTGCATGCTTCTCTTGGAGAAAGTCATGCCCAGATCAATGATCCAGCATCAGAGCAGCCTGTGGTTGTATAGGCCACAGAGCAAGACTCTCTATTAAACAAGAATCACAGATGGTTTTGAGTATAAGACCACTGATCTTATTCTGACTGTAGACGTACAAATTTCCCAGAACTAGTGCTGGGAACTGAGACAGAGAGAAAAAGAATCAAGAGCAAGTAGTGAACATCTTCAAAATTTTCAAAGGAAACATTTTTATATTTTCAATTTGAGGCAGTGGGAGAGTAAAGTGAACCTCAATCTCCAGCTTACCATTACATAAATTACCAATTACATAAAAGCTAATTTGAAAAATTATGAAGCATTTAAAAGAAAACATAGAATGTTTTGTAACAGCACAATAGAAGTATAAATTGTAAATATAAATACACAGACTTCAAATGATATATATGCTTTTTAGTACATAGTTCAACTCATTTTATTTTCTCCGTAAAGTCATTTTTTGGACAACTCCCTACTCACATGTATGTGTTGTGATTTCAATTGCAAGCGTTAATACTTTGTTCCTAGTCAGTTAAAACAAAGAAAAAATAATTATATGATACTTTGTTGTTGTTGTTGTTGTTGCTATTGTGTGACTTCCAGTTAGAACCAATCCATAGCTAACCTTTTCGTAGATTTCCAGTGACAGTAAGTCACATGGGAGATTGCCTGTCCTTCTCCCATGGAACCGCAGGCAGATTCAAAACTTTGGGATTACAGTGAAGCTTCTCACCACTAGACCACTAGAGCTTTGTTGTTACTTTTGTTTTGTGCCATCAAGTTGGAACTGACTCATACCAGACCCTCCAGCAGGTTTTCAGTGTGAGTAACTTGCCCAGGAGGAGAGTGCCCATCTTTGTCGGAAGGAGTAACTGGTGGATTTAAATCACACGTCTTTGGGATTGCAATATAGCTTCTTAAGACTAGGCCAACAAGAGCACCCTGATACAAGACCTCCTTGGTACTTTGTTGTTTTTATTGTGTACAGTTGAATCAAAACCCACCCATGGTTGACCCTCCAATGTGTTTGTTAATCGCACAGAAGGAGATTGGCCATCCTTCTCCTGAGGAGCAACTGATGGTTTCAAACTGCCTTTGGGATCGCAGTGCAGCTTCTTGACACTAGGGTATAAATAGGAAAAGGAGAAAGTAGTAACATTATGCCGTTTAGAAAGATTATAATTCATGTACTCTGTATCTAAAATTATCACATAGTGTTAATGTATTTATTAAGCACAAGTATTTACTTGCTACCTCAAAAACTGAAAACTTAAACTCACAGCTGTCAAATCTGAACCAACTCATAGCTGACCCTCCAGCAAATTTTCAGGTGCTTTAAATAGCACAGAAGGATATTACTCATCTTTCTCCTGGTGATTCGTTGGTAGACTTTAACGGATATGTTGTTGTTTGTTGTTATGTGCCATCGAGTCACTTGCGACTCAGAGACCCTATGTACAACAGCCCTAAACTCTGCTCTGTCTTGTGCCAATCGCACTATCTCTGACACTCCCATCCCAATTATCCCAGTCACTGAATTAATACACCTCATAGAGGGCCTTCCCCTCCTGCACTGTCTCTCCACCCTCCCAAGCATGATGTCCCAATCACTAGTGTCTGCTTACAACTGTTCCTCTTCCTTTGTATTTCCATACTTGAAAACTCAACCTCATTTGCCCTTTCTGTTATCTACATGTGTTCTGTTGTACATAGGGTTTTCAGAGGCCTACTATTTCAGAAGTGGATGGTCAATCCTTCTTCCTAGTCTGCCTAATGTGAATGTTCAGATTTAGAGAAGTATCAGACAGACCAGCGAGTTAAAGGTATATCCCTTATTGTGGAGTTAACCATTAGTGTCAGTGTTGTCCCTGCCTTTGTCACACATGTCTTTATCCACTTATTTCCCTGCTCCACCATTCACCAGGATACCCATCCTCTTCTACCCACTCCCTTCACATCTATACCACCTTTAAATTAGCAGTTTCACTCTCTATGGACTGAGCCACCAGAACTACCTAGCATATCAGTAAATCTTAACAGATCTAAAACCATGTACTCCACAGAGGCAGGGGGTGGGCATGATTATGTGTAACTGCCAATTTCCAAGATGTAAATGTTTTACTATGGCCTATTTGGAATGCCCAACATGAAGCTACTAGATGTAGAATTGGGAAGAGATTCACGCACGCTGCTTTCATGAGCCAGTACAAGCTTATGTAACACAACCTCACTGAATCTCTAAGTAATTCTTAGTAATGTCATTGATTTGGGCATGGTATTAAAGGAATCTTTTGGCAATTGTAGGTAAATGTACTCAAAAAGTAACTTTTTTAGGAGAATTGATTCTACAATCCTAGTTAATGTTTGTGTGTTGTGTACCATAGAGTCATAGCTGTCTCGTCAGCGAGTTTTCAGAGGCAGTTAATCTCACGGGAGGATATTGCCCAAATTTCTCCCACAAAGTAGTTGATGGATTCAAACCAAGTGCCTTCGGAATTGCAGCACAACTTCTTGACACTAGGCCACCAGAGCTCTCATTTAATGTTTACAAAACTAAAAAAATTTAATATTATATCTCTCATACGTATATTATCTTTTTTTCTAACCATAAAAAAACCAGAAACCAAGCAAACAAATTCTTTTTAAGCCATAGCAACCTTAGATATACAGAACTGAGCTAAACTCTTTAAGTTTTAAAAGCCTGTGACCTTTCACAGAGGTAGCCAGACCTTTATTCCTAATCACAGATGAGTGGATTTGAACCATTAGATTAGAATAGTAGTCAAACACTTTACTTTTTGTATTATCCAGGGACTCCTTAGTCTACCACAGTCTGCTTTCTGTCCACAATTCCAGTGCACCTGTGCCTCAGTTCAAAGTCCCTTCTCAATTTAGATGACAGAGACCTCAGAGACCTAATCGATTAATAGATCATATTTTCTAACCGTATGGCATGTGATCCAAAGAAAGCTAAAACCATGTAATAAGAGCTTTGTTGACAATATTGAAGCATCATAGGGCATTTGTTCTCAAGAATGTAAGATCTGGAGGTCCTAACAGATATCTTGCCACCATGTGAGGACTGTGAGTATTGCAAAGTCAATCAACTCAACTTATTGCTGTTTAGTCAGAATTGGCTCACAGATGATCCTTCATTGGATTTCTGAGGTTATAAATTACATAGGAAGAGATTTCCAATCTTTCTCCCACAGAGTTACTAGTGAATTCAAACTGACAAAGGTCATGGCCTGTAAAAAGAGCAAGAGACCATTGGGAAGACCATATTTTACCTTTACCAACTTCACAAAGGGGAACTGTCCCCATCAACTGCATTAGTAACATAAAATCAATTCCCATAAGGTCAAACATGTATTCCACACCTCCATTCCTCTTTCTATTCATCTCAACACCAGTCTTCCTGTTTTACTGTTATCTGCCATTGAATATCTTGTGACTCATAGCCACCCTACGTACAATAGCTCTAAAATCCTCCCATCTCATTGTCTCCAACACATCTGTCCCCATTGCCCCAGTTACATTGTCAATCCATCTCCTCTGGGGTCATCCTCTCCTGTGCTGTCCTTTCACTCTTTGAAGCAGGATATTCTTCTCCAAGGACTGGTCTCTCCTGGCCACAAGCACAAAATATGTGAGACAGAGCTTCAAAATCCTTGCCTTCAAGGAGCAGCTTGGTTTCACCCTCTCCAGAACGGACTTGTTGGCTCTCTTGGCAGCCCATAATATGTACAATATTTCTCTCCAGCACTACAACTAAAAGACATCCATTCATTGGGGTGGGGGTAAGACTGAGAAAAACTGCATGAAATATGTTTATGGCATTGAAGTCTATGGGGGAGAGAATAATCTAAAAGTATTATATTTTAGGGCATT
>NW_006400027.1:496275-515325 GCF_000299155.1 Elephantulus edwardii
TGCGGGGAGAAGGGTGCAACAATGAATGAATGGAATCCCCAAATCTCTGTAGATGTTCATTGAAATGAAAAATAAACAACCTAAATTAAAAAAAATAAATAGATAATGGTTACTTAATATGTTGTGTGAAGAAAAAATGTTATTCAATAAAGTCCAATCAAACATTGTAAAAAAAAAAAAGACATCCATTATTCTTATGTTATCCTTGTTCACAGTCCAGCTGTCTGATGCATAGCAAATTGCGAAAACCATGGGCAAGATCAGGCACATCTTGGTCTCTAGACCGATATAGTTGCTCTTTAGAACTCTGGAGAGGTCCCTGAGAGTAGATTTTAACAATGCAATTCATCTTTTGATTTCCTTACTGCTGGTGCCAAGAGCATTGATTTTAGAACCAAGCAAGCTTAAATTGTTAACAACCTCAATCACTTATCCATCTATCCATTTGACCTGGTGGTGAGAATATTTGCTTTCTTGATGCTGAGCTTCAATTCATATTAAAGTCTACAGTTTCTGGCCTTCTGCAGCAAACCCTTCAAGTCCTCCTCAGTTTCAAAAGAGTAAAGTTGTATCATCTGCATAACACAAGTTTTTGATGAGTCTTTCTCCAATCCTAACACTACATTTCTTGTCGTAAAGTCTAGCCTCCCGAATTATATGTTCTACGTGTAGTTTTAAAAGGAATGGAGACAAGGTACCTCCCTGATGCAGTCTTTTCCTGGTTTTGATCTATGCAATGTTTTTTGTTCTATTCTGATAACTGCTTCTTGGTCCAAGTGTAGGTTTCACATGAGTACAATCAAGTGTCTGGGATTTCCATGCTCCTCAAAGTCTGGGATTTCTATGCTCCTCAAAGTTAGCCACAATTTGTTGTTATCCACACAGTCAATGCCTTTGCATATTTGGTGAAACACAGACAGACATTCCTCTCATACTCTCTGTTTTCAGCCAAGATCCACCTGACACTGGCAATGCTGGGTCCAAAATTGGATTTGATGGGTCACAGATCATGCAGATCTATATTGGGGAAGTCAAAGGTTATAATCCAGATTAATTACAGAATACAGTTTAGAGACCTCCCAACATGTGCACACAAGCACCTCAACCTCAAACCTCATGGCTTTAAGCCAATGGTTCCTAAGTTCTTAGTCCTGTCAATATAGGCTTCTTACTCCAATTGTCCAACAAAATTCTTAGTCCTGCCAATAGTGACTCTTCTGCTCCTCAAGATCTCATTTCACATCAGGTGTCCAGTTCAGCCATAAGTGTGGCTGCCATAGGGGTAGCTGGAGCAGGAAGGTCATTCCACATTGTCTTTCTCTTCAATGAAGCCAGAAGACTTGTCTCTGCAACTATTCAGTTTATTGGAGAGACTTGTCAATACCCTTGTAGATTGTTGAAACTGGCCAATCCCCTTGTGGAATGGTAAATAGCCAATTCTCTTGTGAATAGGCTAACACGCCCCCTTCACATATTCCCACTCACCTACATAACAAAGTCAAATAATGGCTGGACAAGTCATATTGAAAAATAAACTCCATATGGCTAAGCTCAATTTATCATAACTATTCTTGAGCACTGAAGTTTTAAATATAAACTAAAAACTTGACTTTTACCTTTAGTTTATTTTTCCTTTTTTTAGTTTATTTTTCAAAGGCACATGGTTTTAATTCACCAACTGTTCTAAGGCAGAAAGATAAGCAATCTCCTTCCATGGAATTACTGCCTCTCAAAACTCACTAGAGCATCAGCTGTGAGTCTGTTCTGATGCTACAGCGCAGAACAATAATGTGCAGTTAAATTTCAAATTGATGCAGAAGCGTATGCTAATTAATAAGTTGTTCATATCATTAGCACTTTTGGAAGTGTCAGCAAAAATTATGGCATACTACTAAAACATTTTTTTAAATCTATATACTTGATTTGACAGTTTATTATCAAATTAAATGTACACTGATAGTTTGACTCAGTTAAGCAGAATAAGTTCCCTCCCAAAGATGTCCACATTCTAGTCCTCCAAAACTACATACTAACTTTCATAGCAAAAGGAACTTTACAGATGCTATAAAATGAAAGATTTTGAAATGTAAAAATTTCCTTTTTTGTTTGGGTGGACACAATGAAATCATACCACCGCCATTTCCCTTAGTTGCCAACTCGCAGCCATCTATAAGCATCACAGTGGAATTATTTTCCATAGACTTTTCAGTGACTAATTTTGAGAACAAAGGTGCATTTGATTCAGGCCATAGTCTTTCTGATCACTTGCTATTTATCCGAGAGCTGGACAAAGAATAAGGATGAAAGAAAAAGAATTGACGCCATTGAGCTGTGGTATCAGAGAAGAGCACTGAACATTCCACGGACAGCCAAGGGAACAGATATATATGTCTTCGAAAAGGTGCAGCTGAGTGCTCTTTGGAGGCAAGAATGATGAGCCTTTACCTCATATATTTTGGACATGTTACTAAAAGTAGCTATTCCTTGAGGAAAGGCATGATGGTGGGAAGGGTGGAGGGTTGGCAAAGGAGAGGAAGACCCTCAATCAGCTGAATTGATCCGGTGCCTGCTGCAATGGGCTCTTGTGTGTCAGGAAATGTGAGAATGGCGCAGGAACATATTGTTAATATGGTCGCTATGAGTCGTGCTTGACAGCACCTAACAACAACAACAAACTTTCAGAAGTGGATTTTAGAAATGCTTCTTTGTGAACTTGAACCTCCAAACTTTTGGCTAGAAGGCAAGCATATTAACTTTTTGCATAACCAAGAAGATTAAAGAGAAAGATATAACAGCAAAGAAAGAGATATGGAACTGAATAAAGAATATGAGCAGTGTCTAGAGGCTGGAAAGGGCAAGGAAAAGTATTCTCTCCTAGAACCTTTAGAAGGAATGCAGTCTTTTTGTGCTTTTGATCTCCAGAACAGTAAGAGAACAAATGTATGCTGTTCTACGCCTACAATCAACAAATCTGTAATAATTTGTCAAATTAGCGAACCAGCAGCATTGTTGTTAGGTGCTGTCAAGCCTTCTTTGACATACAGCAAACTTCTATGGTCAGAGTAGAAATGTACCTCTCCCTGGCTAACTTCTAGGCTGTCACCTTCGTAGAAACAGTTAGTCAGCTCTTTCTCTCTAAAAAGCCACTGTGAGTTCCAATCACCTTTCTTTGAGTTATTGTTCTATGTATCATTGAGTCAGAACCAACTCATAGCTGACCCTCCAGAACATTTTCAGAGGCAGTAAATTGCATGAGAGGAGATGATTCCTCTTTCTCCTGTTGAGCAGCTGTTAGATTCGAAATGCTCGCCATTGGGTTGGGAGCACAACTCCTCATCATGACATCAACAGAGCTCCCTAGACCTTTTAGCTGTCAGCTGAGAATTAACTGTGGTTAGGATTTCTTACAGTACCAGTAGGGAACTAGTAAGTTGAGAATTTACTTTACCCATGAGAAATAAAAAGCTTATAGTCACATAAAAGCCTGCATTTGAATGTTTATGACAATTTTACTCATAATTTCAAAAAACTGAGAATAATCTAAATGTTCCTTTGCTGAGAAATGAATTAATAAGCCAGAAAGCATTGCATTCAATGGAACACTGCTTAGCAAGAAAAGAAAATGAGTTATTGATACATTTAACACATAGAATTATTATGTTAAATTAAAGATACTGGGTTCAAAATGTTCCATACCGTAAAATTCTAATTACAGAAAATTCTAGGAAATGCAAAACTGAACGAACAGAGAACAAATCAGAACATTTTCAGGATACAGAGAATGGATGAGATTAACTACCAAGGAGCAAGACAAGAGACTATTTGGTTGTATCTTCTCAATTCTGTGCAATTTTCAAATTCAGAAAACTATACACCAAAAAAAAGAATAAATCTAACTGTGTGTAAGATAAAATTAAACAAACTGGAATTTAAATTCCACAAATCACTGAGAGAAATATGAAGAAGCTTGCTTTCCTTAAGATTTATATACACCTTTGAAAACTTAATGGAGGGTAATTATGGTTTAGTCAATTGAATGGTAATTGATTGGGTTCTGTTTTTCTCTTAAAAATAGGCAAATGAATTAATAAAGCAGTAAAAAATATTTCTCTGTGAGAATAAGTGTGAGATGCTACTATGGAAATGGCTCTATTTTGCACATTTCCTAATTTTCAAGGTGAAGAGAAATAAAAAAGAGCAGTGTTTGTATCAAATTTTGTTATAAAATAACAGTGGATGTTTAAAGCTTGGTCAGAATCCCATTTAGAATTATAAGAACCACTGTTATTGTTGTGTGCCATTGCATCAGAACCAACTCATGGCTGACCTTCCAGTGGGTTTTCAGAAACAATACATTGGAAGATAACCCATCAATTTCCCACTGTGTGGCTGGTGGAGTCAAACTTTGAGTCTTTAGGATTGCTGGGTAGGTTTTTACGATTAAGCCACCAGAGCTCCTGCTCTCCCTCCCTTCTCATTTCTATTAAGTCCCCCAAATTAGGTCTACCTTTGTATCAATCTTTCATTCATTTTTTTATTATTGGTGGTCTTAGATTAGTAATTGTCTTTTTGTGACTTGTTATGTAACTCAGCATGATTTGTTCTAGTTCCATCCATACTATCTGGTATTTGGCAAAGCCCTAATAATTTTTTAGTGATGCACAGTATTTCATTGTGTAAACGCACCACCGTTTCTTTAGTCATTCGCTGATAGACACTTGATTCCTTCCAAATTCTTTGTTATTATAAATGGTTATGCAATAAATGTTGCTGAATATCAGTTTGTGTTGCAATTATTAAGTCTATGAAATATATACTTAGTAGTGGAATTGCTAAATAAAATATAATTTCTACGGCTAGCATTCTAAGTTAACACTGAACTGCTTTCCATGGAAGTTATACAATTCTACACTCCATTAGCAGTATATAAAAGATCCAATTTCTCCATATCATTGCCAGCATTTGTTTCTTGTATATTAAAAATCATTATTTTTATTGGAGTGAGATGATATCTCATTATTGATTTTATTTGCATCTTTCCAGTAACTAACACTCTTGAGTATTTCTTCATATGTTTCTTAGCTATCTGAATATATTTTTTGGTAACATGTCTATTCATATTCTCTGACCATTTTGTAACCAGATTGACAATTTTCTTTTTGCATGGCTGGAGTTTTCTAATTTTAGAAATGTATCATTTGTCAGATGTGTCATCATCAAATATTTTTCCATATCTGTAAGCTCTCTTTTAACTCTTTGGATGAATATAAGGATTTCATTTTTATGACATCCCAATTTCCTAGCTTATCCTGTGAGGCTTGTACAGTTAGGATTATATATACCATATATTAAGGCTTCTAACTTTACTTCATTTTTTAAAATAATCTATACAAAATATTGGACATATTGTAAGGAGGGACCGGTCCTTGGAGAGGGACATCATGCTTGGGAGGGTGGAAGGACAGCGCAGGAGGGGAAAGACCTCTATGAGGTTGACTGGGGTAATCAGGGTGGGTGTATCAGAGACAGTGCGATTGACACAGGACAGAGCAGAGTTTAGGGCTGTTGTACATGGGGTCGCCATGAGTCGCAAGCGACTAGATGACACATAACAACAACAACAACATACAAAGTATTGACAAAATGAGATGGACTGGCATGGGACATTTTGAGTCCAGTGATCATTTGTTCTTTTATGCCAGAGAGGAAAAGGTAAGGAAAAATGGGTTACTTTCATAGTTGAAAAGGTCATTTCTAGATCCATATTGAAGTACTATGTTGTGAGTGACAGGATAATATCCATACGCACACAAGGAAGTGCAAGTGAATACTACCATCAATCAAATACATGCACCAACAACTATAGTGAAAAAGGAGTAAATATAGTATTTCTACCAACATTTGTAGCCAGAAAGGAATCGAACATTCAATCAAGATGCTTTAATAATAATGGGTCACTGGAATGTCAAAATTGGGAACAGAGAAGAAGCATCAATAGTTGGAAAGCCTGGACTTGGTGACAGAAGTGAAGCTGGAGATAGAATGATAGAATTCTGTACAATCAACTATTTAGTCATTGTAAATACATTTTATAAGAAACATAAGCACGAGCTGTACACATGGATTTCACCTGATGTTATACATAGGAATCAGATCAATTACATCTCAATATCATATGTGAAAACTAGGCCAGGTGTTGATTGTGGAACAGATTACCAACTACTCATATGCAAGTTCAAGCTGAAGCTAAGGACAATCAAAAAAAATCTACAGGAACCAAAATTTGACCTTGAATCTATTCCACATGAATTTCAAAACCATCTCAGGAACAGGTTTGAGGGCTTGAAAACTTAATGAGTGAAGAACAGATGATCTGTGGGAGGATATTGAGAATATCATCCACAAAGAATGCAAAAGGTTATTACAAAGGCAGAAGAGGGGAAAAAAGACCAAGATGATGTCAGAAGAGACTCTGAATATTGCACCAGAGCACCAAAGAAGTTCCTGAAATGCTTGTTGCATAAAGTCAAGGATTGTAGCGTAAGTATGGATTGTAGCTCAACATCAAGAAAACAGATTCTTAACACCGGGCCAGTTGGTAGCAATCATGATAGAGGATGAAGAGATTAAGTTTCAGTTTACTTGGCTCCACAATCAGTAATCTTGATACCAGCAGCCAGGAAATTAAAAGATGAATTGCATTGGGAAAGTTTGCTGTCAAGGACATCTCCAAAGCAGCGATGTCAGTCTGGAGACTAAGGTATGCCTGATCCAGGACATCATCTTTGCAATTACTTGCTATGTATAAAATATCTGGACAATGACTAGGGATGATAGAAAGAGAATCAATCCTTTGGGCTGTGTTGCTCGAGAAGAATACTGAATATACCACAGACTGCTAGGAGAGAAAAAAGGGGTTCATCCTAGAGAGGGTATAACCAGACTGTTCCTTGGAGGCAAGGTTTCTGAGCTTTGACTGAGATAATTTGAGCATGTTGCAAGGAGGGACCAATCCTTAAAGAGGGACATCATATTTTGGAGGATGAAGTGAGAGCACAAGAGAGGAAGACCCTCAATGAGGTATATTGATTCAGTTACTGGGGTGGTGGGGGTAAGTGTTTCCAAGACACTAACGTTGGCACAGGATAGAGCAGGGTTTAGGGCTGTTGTACACAGGGTCACTATGAGTCACAAGTAAGTAAATAGCACATAACAACATGCAGTTTTAGGAATTACACTGAAGTCATTGATCTATCTTGAGTTAGTTTTTGTATATAGTATGAGAAATAGTTTTTGTTAATATATTTTTAGATACCCCGTTTTGCCAATGTTACTTGTTAATGAGGCTAAATTTTCCCACATTTAATAAATTTTTATCTTGTTTTAAAATATCAATTGTCTGTTTTCTTCTTATTGTTACGTGTAGAGTTTATTGTTCAAAATGGCTTTCCTACCCATTAATTTGACTTTGCAATGTGCATAGGAAGGAATAGATGAATAGGACATGTTAGCCCATTCAAAAGGTAATTGGCTAGTCTCATAATCCACAAGGAGATATGCTAGTCTTACCATTAAATTGAGGGATGCAGCAGTAGGAGGAAGAAATTTCATCATCAGAAATGAAAAGAAGAGAATGCAACTACTTCTTCAGCACTAGAGCAACAGCCATAGTGGTTACAGCAGGAAATCAGAGATCTGACGTGAGACAGAGTGGACTGCTGCTTCCACAGTCATAACCAGAGATAAGCTAAGAGCCTTTCCCCAAGTTTTCTGGACAACTTGAGGGGGAGTTGAGGGTGGAAAATGGATGAAGGAAAAGAAAGCCAATATTTACAGGATTGAGAACTTAATAACACTGGCTAATGCCTCAAGCCTCAAGGCTGAAGTGCCTTCAAGCACATTTCAGAAGATGTCCCGACTTTATTCTACCACTTACCTGGATTATAACCTTTGGCTTCCTCAATATGGTACTGTATGGTCTGTGAGCTACAGTATGGGATTTTAGACACAGTAAAGCAGTAATATTGATGTTGATATGAGTAGAAAGAGATATAGATGAGTGGTGGACATTTCTGACCACATGGGAATGGGTTTTGTTTGTTGATGTTGTTGACAAGAACAGTTCCCTTTTGTGAAGTTGTTAAAGGTAAGAACATGGCCATTCCCATGTGCCCTTTGTTCTTTTTACACTGTGTGCTATGGAGTCAACTATGACTTATTGTGACCTTATGAACAATTGGTCTGAACCTTGCCCTATCCTGAGCCAACCTAATCATCTCTGACACACCTGGTCCCATTTTAACTTTCTCTGTGTCAATCCATCTCCTCTGAGGTCCTCCTCTCCTGGTGCTGACTTTCCAACCTTCCAAACATCATGTCCTTCTCAAAGAACTGTCTACCTGACAACAGACCCAAATTGTATGAGATAGAGGGTCAACTCTTGTTTCCAAGGAGTAACTAGGCTTCATCCTCTCTAGGACAAAAAAGTTTGTTCTTTCGACAGTCCATGGTGTATATTTAAGACTCCTCTCCAGCACTGTAACTCAAATGCATTGATCCACAACCAGGAAAGGATAAAATAAATGAACGGGACCTTCTAAGAATCAAATCCCTATGCACATCCTAAAACTTTTCCAACAGGGTAAAAAGGGAAACCACGGACCAGGGAAAAAAATATTTGGTAATGAAATGTCTGATAAGGGACTTATATCTAGAATTTACAGACTACTTGAGTGCCACAACAAGATAAAGGTAAACAACCCAATTGCAAAATGGGCACAGGATATGAACAGACACTTCACCAAAGAAGACATTCAAATGGCAAACAAACACGTGAAGTGTTCATAATCCCTAGCTCTAAGAGAGATGCAAGTCAAAACAACTATGAGACATCTTCTTACCCCAGTAAGAATAGCAAAATTCAACAGAGCAGAAAATAACAAATGCTGGTGAGATTGTGGAGAAACTGGAATCCTTATTCACTGTTGGTGGGAGTGTAAAATGATGCAACCACTCTAGAGGGCAGTATGGCACTTTCTCAAAAAGTTGGAAATAGAACTACCATTTGACTCAGCAATTCCACTGCTGGATATATACCCTAAAAAAACCAGAACTACCACCAAGCAGATATATGAACACTCATGTTTATTGCTGCTTTGTTCATAATAGCAAAGAGTTAGAAGCAATCTACCTGCCCATCAACAAATGAATAGATAGAGAATCTGTGGTATATTCACACAATGGAATATTATGCCGCACTGAAAAGCAAAAGAACTCATGAAATATACAAAATGAGTGATTGGAGAACATTATGCTGAGTGAAATATCTCAGTCACAAAAAATACAAATACTGCATAATGCCACTGTTATAAAACAGGACTGACACGGGGGTTAGGGAGAGGATAAATAATGTACACAACATTGAAACAGACAAAGGAGAGACCTGTATAAAAGGAATATGTTGTCGTTATGACTCATAGTGACCCTATATGTACAACAGCCCTAAACCCTGCTCTGTCCTATGCCAATCTCACCGTCTCTGACACACCTACCCCTAGCACCCCAGTCACTGAATCAATCCACCTCATAGAGGATCTTCCTCTCCTGCACTGTCCCTCCAGCCTCCCAAGCATGACCTGTCCAAGGACTGGTCCCTCCTTGCAACATGTCCAAAGTATGTCAGATAAAGCTTCAGAATCCTTGCCTACAAGGAGCAGCCTGGTTTAATCCTCTCCAGGATGAACCTGTTCATTTTCTTAGCAGTTCATGGTATATTCAATACTCTTCTCCAGCACCACAGCTCAAAGGCATCAATTTTCCTTCTATCCTCCCTAGTCATTGTCCAACTCTCTGATGCATAGCAAGTGATTACAAAGACCATGGTCTGTATCAGGAGCACCTTAGTCTCCAGAGTGACACCATTGCTCTTCAGTATTTTGGAGAGGTCCCTAACAGCTGACTTTCTCATCACAATATGTCTTTTAATTTCCTAGCGGCTGGTGCCAAGAGTGTTGACTGTGGAGCCAAGTAAAAGGATATATGATTAGGTAGTATTGGTATGTCAAGAGTCCAGAATAAGAGCTGCATAGTAAAATGGTCTGGGGAGGGGAAGGATGACTGTATACCAATGAAAAAACTTTTTTTCCCTAAGAAATAAGAGAACTGGGGGAGGGGAGGCAGGGAGAAAAATTTACAACAATGAATTAATGGAAATCTAAGTTCTTTATAAACTTAAACATCTCAATTTAAAAAAAAAAAGCAAAGGGGGGGAAAAAGACATTGGTCCTTCTTCTGCCATCCCTTGTCATTGTTCTGCTCTCATATGTATAGCAAACAATTGAGAAGGCCACAGGCTGGATCAGGGACACCTTAGTATCTAGACTGGCATCATTACTCTTTATCACTCTGGAAAGGTCTTTGACCAATTTTCCTGGAGCTATTCATCTTTTGATTTCCTGACTGCTGGTGCAAAGAATGTTTATTAAGGATTTGAGTAAGATGAAACCATTAACAGCTTCAGTCTTTTCTCAATCTATTATGATTCTGCCTCTTGGCAAAGTGTTGAGAATTTTTGCTTTCTTGATATTGAGATGAAATCCATATTGACTACAGTCCTTAATCTTCTTCAAGAAACACGCAAAGCCTTCCTCAGTTTCGGTAAGGTTATGTTTCTCCATAACCCAGGTTGCTGATGCTGCTGTGTCCTGATCCCGCATTCGTCTTAAAGTCTTGAATGATTTGTTCAGCATTTAAATTGAAAAGGTATGGAGAAAAGTACATCACTGATGACCTCATAATCTTGATTTTAGGCTCTGCATTGTTCCCTTGCACTGTTTGGTCAACAGCTTCTTGTTCTAGGTGTGGGCTTCACATAAGTACAATCAAGTGTTCTGAATTTCCTATTCTTCTCAATGTTCACCACAATTCGTTGTCCATAGGTGAATGGAATTATTTCTGGATTCTCAATTCTATTATATTTTTCTATATATCTGTTGTTGTACTAAAATGTTTTGATTACTGCAGCTAAATAATTGTTTTAGTTATAAGGCCTCTTATTTTTCCTTTCCATACGAAGGTGGTGATTACATCTTTCTTTTTAAAACTTTTCCCCCTATTGTTGCACATTTTCCCCTTTCCCTTCCCCTCTCCTTTCCCCTCTCCTTTCCCCTAGACTTCTCCACAATGCAACCCATGTTCCAGATTGTTGTCAAACATATAATGTCTAATCATATATTTCTTTTAGACAGTTCTTCCCTTAATTTGATCTAATGCAGTGTTTGTTATCTATCCACTCTTTTCCTGTTCTCACAAACCCCATTTTCTGTCCTATTTCATAACAGCAATGTTATGCAGTCTTTGTCGTTTTGTGACTGAGATATTTCACTCAGTATAATGTCCTCCAGGCTCCTTCCATGTTGTGGAATGTTTCATGAGTTCATCAGTTTTCAGTGTTGCATAATATTGTACTGTGTAAATATACCAGAGTTTTTCTTTCTATTCATTTATTGATGGGAAATTGGGTTGCTTTCATCTCTATACTATCAGCAATAAATATGGATATACATACATCTGTTCGAGTTGTAGCTCTAGCTTCTGCAGAAACCAGTATAGTACCAGTAATGGAATGGCCCGGTCAAGTGTTATTTCTATTTCCAACTTTTTGAGAAAGTATCAGATCGCCTACTATAGTGGCTATACCATTTTACACCCCAACTAGCAGTGAATATGAATTCAAATCTCTCCACAACCTCACCAGTATTTGTTGTTTGCTGACTTGTTGAATTTTGCTATTCCTGCTGGTGTGAGATGATATTTCATAATTGTTTTTATTTTGTCTCTCAATAGCTGGGGATTTTTAAAATTCCTTCATGTGTTTGTTTGCCATCTGAATGTCTTCTTTGATAAAGTGTCTATTCATAGCCTGTGTCCATCTTCTGATTACACTATTTACCCTTTTCTTGTTGAAGTGTTGGGGTACTCTATAAATTTTAGATATAAGTCTCTTATCAGATATGTCATTGACAAATTTTTACCCCTGGTCTACAGGTTTCCTTCTTACTGTGTTAGAGAAGTTTTTTGATTTGCATAAGGATTTGATTATTAGAAGGTCCCATTCATGTACGTTATTCTGTCCTGGCTGTAGGTTTTTCATTATGCTTGGAAGACAATCATACTAGATTGGGGCTTCTAGAGTTCTTCCTGGCTTTACTCTGATGAATTTTATAGTCTTTTGTTTTACTTCTAGGTTTCTGATCCAACTTGAGTTAATTTTTATGTATGGTGAGAGGTATGGATCTTGTTTAAGTTTTCTCTAGATAATTTTTCAATTTTTCCAACACCATTTGTTAAAGAAAACTTCATTTCCCCACTTACCTGATTTCATCTCCTTGTCAAAGATCAGTTGACTATAGGGAGATGAGCTGATTTCTGCATACCCAATTCTTTCCCATTAATCTTGAGTCTGTCCTTGTACCAGTATCATGCAATCTTGACCTATATGGTTGTGTAGTAGGATTTGAGCTCAGGGAGTGTGATATCTCATTCCTTGTTTCTCTTTTCAGTAGTGATTTGCTTATTTGAGATCTCTTTTTATAAATTGGAAATTTCCTTTCCAACTCATTGAAGACTGTATTGAGACTGCATTGAACTTGTAGATTGACTTTGGTTAGAATTGTCATTTTTCATGACATTGAGACTTCATATCCATAAGCATGGTATATGCTTCCATTTCCCCAAGATTTTAACAAAGTTGAAACATTCTTGCAAATTAGTATTTATTCCACACGATAATGATGAATGAAGTTTTTTATAGAATGTTGTATATAATAGGCTAAGCTTTTGTTGAGAATTTTTGCAAGTATGTTGATGAGTAAAATTGGTTTATGATTTTCTTTTTAAATGTTGTTTTTGCCTAGCTTTAGTGTAAGAGTTACACTTGTGTCAGAATGACTTTGGGACTATTCTGTCTTTTTAAAAATATTCATAAATAGTTTAGGCAGAATTGGTGTCAGCTTTTGTGTGACTGTTTGGTAGAATTCACTAGAAGGCATCGGGGCTAGGACTTTTTTCTGATTGTAAGTGCTTTTATGACTCATTCAGTTGTTGGGTTGTTTTGTTTTGTTTTGTTTTGTTTTCAATGAGTCACTTCAAATTTTGTGTTAGCTTAGGTAAGCAATAACTTTTTAAAATCTGTCCATTTTCTCTAGATTTTCAGATTTAATAGAAGGATGGTCTTCATAGTTTCTTGTTAATTGTTGTTGTTGTTGTTATGTGCCCTCAAGTCGCTTGCGACTCATTCTTGTTAATACCCTTTTTATTTAAATTGGCCCTGCTATGAAACTAATCCTATTTGTTATCTGAGCTATTATTTCTCCTTATTTGATTTATTTGTGCCTTTTTCTCCTTTTACATTTGTTAGATTTGCCACAGGCTTGTCAATTTTATAAATCCATTCCAGGAACTAACTTCTAGTGTTATTCTATCCATTGTCATTATGTTTCCTATTTCACTTATTTCTGCTCTTTTTTAATTTACTTTCATCTGGAGACTAGGCTTTGCTTGCTGTTCTTCTCTAAATGTTAGAGATACCAAGCTAAAATGTTGATTTGGGATATTCCTTCTTTTCTAACGTGTTTATTTACTGCTATCAATTGACCTGAGTATACTACTTTTGCTGTGTCTCAAAGATTTACATATGTCATTCACATTGACTTTATGAATTGTTTTTTAAAATCTCTTCTATTATTCAATTGTGTTAAAACAGGGTGTTATGTGGTTTCCATGTGCTTCAATTTTTTTCTTAGATCTCCTTTTGATTAATTTCTAGCATCATAGTATTGTGCTCTGAGAAGATTCTCTGTAATAGTACAATGTTTTCAATTTGGTGAGGCTTGCTTTATGGCTTAACATGTGGTCTATTCTGGAGAATATTTCTTGGGCATCAGAAAATGTATACTGTGTTCTTCTTAAGGGCAATTTTCTATAAACATCTACAAGATGTAGTTGGCTAACTACATTGTTTTAGTTCTTCTGCATCTTTGGTGAAGCTTTTTCTAAGTTGCTCTATCTTTTATCAAAACTTGTGTGTTGATATCTTCTGTTATTTTAGAATTATGTATTTCTCTCCTTAAATCTGTAAAGGTTTGATTTATAGATCTTTCAGATGAATAATTGAGTGTGTAAATACTAATTATAGTTATGTTCTCTTACCAATTAAATGCTATATAATGCCATTTATTATTTTCTTGCTCATTTTTGTATTAAAGTCTATCAGAAACAAATTTTGCCATTGCTACTTTTTTTGTATTTCTATCTTTTAGGTTTTTTTCATCCTTTAATTTTAAGTCCATCTTTGTCCAAAGATAAAAGTGTGTCTAAAATGTGTCTCTTGTAGATAGCATAGTGATGTAATATTTATCATTTTAGACTCCCTTATAGTAAATCAGATTTCACATTCTTCCCCTTCTCCCATAATATCTTAAATAATAAGATGTTGTTGTTGTTTGTTGTTGTGTACCGTTGTGTCGGAACTGACCTGTAGCTGACCCACCAATGGGTTTTCGAGGCATTTAGTCACACTGGAGGAGATGGTAGCCTTTAACCATGTGCCTTCGGGATGGCAGCACAGATTCTTGCCACTAGGCCACCAGCTAGATAGCGGTAAAAAAAAAAATTATTAACGGAAAAATTAAGTAACTCAAGGAGCAAGTCCTAAAAAAACTATATCCAGGAGTTTTGTCAACAACAGCTTGCTATGATGCAGAGCTGAACTTTGACCCTAAGAAGTTATCTGGTTTTCTTATTATTACCCTATTAATCTTTAAAAAGCAAATATGTGTGTGTCTGTGTGTGTGTGTAGAAATATGTGTGTATAAAATATATATCTCTAAAAAGAAAAATAGACAAAAAGAAACCAAAAACAACAACAAACCCCAGTCTGATAAAAACTAATAAAATGTGGTATAAGGTCAGGGAGTGGCATAGCTAAGAAAAGAAAAGGAAGGGAAAACCCTTCCTTCTTTGTGTCCCACAAAACTTCATGGTCCTCATTTCCTTTACCACCTAGGAATATAACTAGAAATAAACGAAGAAAAAAAGAAAAGCAAGGGGGGGATATCTTTTCAGAATTCTAAAAAGATGAAGCTCTGTAACATTTCTACATTTCTATAATACATTAGTGAATGAAAAAGAAAACATTCCAAATGTAATGTTATTCACGAGTTCACAATTTCTACTCCCTAGAAATGTTTTTGCATTTAGTAAGCCATTCAAGAAGGTACTATAAGTCTGGATTCTAATAAGACATGTTAAAGAAACTGAAGTCTATAAAATATTTAAAGGATTCCTTGGTTTTTTGTTTTGTTTTTAAATTTTCTACTAGTTTATTTACAAAATTCAAATACATTGTAAAGAATTCCTTGTTGTTTTTTTTTATGTGCCATCGAGTCACCTGTAACTCCTAGCAACCCTATATACCATAGCTCTTAAGTATTCCCTATCCTTACTCAGTCTCACTTATTCTGGCGCATCTACCCTCATTACCCCAGTTACTGTGTCAATCCATCTCATCTGCTATCTTCCTCTCCTGTGCTGTCCCTCCTCCCTTTCAAGCATGGTGTCCTTCTCCAAGGACTAACCTTCCTAGCTACATGACCAAAGTGTGTGATACGGAGCTTCAAAACTCTTACTTCCATGGAGAAACTTGATTTCATTCTCTCCAAGACAGAACTGTTTGTTCTCTTGGCAGTCCTTGATATATTCAATATTCTTCTCCAGCACCACACTCAAAGGCACTGATTCTTCTTCTGTCCTGCTTAGTCATTATCCAGCTCTCAGATTCATAGCAAGTACTTGTGAAGAGCATGGCCTGAATCAGGTGTACCTTAGTCTCTAAACTGATACCATTGCTTCTCAGTATTCGGGAAAACATGACAGCAAATTTTCCCAGTGCAAGTTTGTCTTTTGATTTCCTGACTGCTGGTGCCAAGAGTGTTGCTTGTAGAGTTGAACAGGATGAAATTGTTAACAACCTAAATCTCTTCCCCATCTATCATGGTACTGCCAATTGTCCAATGGTGAGAATCTTTGTCTTTTTGATGCTGAGCTTCAATCCATATTGAAGAACTATAGTCCTTGACTTTCTTCAACAAGTGCTTCTGAGTCTCCTCAGTTTCATCAAACAAGGTCTTTCAACTGTATATCACAGGTTATTTACAAGTCTTTGCTCAATCATAATATCACACTCTTCTTCATAAACCCCAGCCTCCCAAATGATCTGTTCTGTAGATAGAAACGTTATGGAGACAGGGCACATTACTGTTACCTTTTTTGAACCAATCAGTGTTTTCCTGCTCTGTTCTGAGGACTGCTTCCTGGTCTGAATATAAGTTTCACATAAGCACAATCAGCTGTTCTGGGATTCCCATATTCTTTAAGGTTACTCAGAATTTGTTGTCATCCACACTGTCAAATTTCTTTACATAATCAATGAAACACATATAGACATTCCACTGGTACTCTTTACTTTCAGCTAAGATGTATCTGTCATTGGCAATTAAGTCTTTAGTGTCACAATCTCTTCTAAACCCAGCTTGTGTTTCTGATAGTTCTCTGTTGATGTACTGTTTCAATCATTTCTGGGCAATCCTGAGTAGGATTTTGCTTGCATGTGACATTATTGATATTGTTCAATAGTTTACTCACTCTGTGGGGTCATCATTTTTTTTAAATGGGAACAGAACAAATATGAATCTTTTCCAGTCAGTTAGCCAGGTGGCTGTCCTCCAGATTATTTTGCAGAACCTGGAGCGTATGTCCAGGGCTGCATCTGTTTGTTGAAATACATCAATTGGCATTCCATCAATTCCTGGGACCTTGTGTTTACCAATCCCTTTATAGCAGCCTGAACTTCCTCCTTCATCACCACTGTCGCTTGATCATATGTTGTTTCTTGAAATTCTTCTACATAAATTAATTCCTTTTGATACATTGACTCTGAATATTCCTTCCATCTTCTTTTAATACTTCTTGAGTGGTTCATCATACTGTCAAAAACATCCTTAAGTAATGCACCTCGAGGCTTGAATTTGTTCTTTAGTTCCTTAAGCTTAAGAAATGTAGCAATAAAAAAATTAAAAAAAGAAATGTAGCAATATGCAAATCATCCCTTTTATAGAATGACAAATATATAAGTGTTGTATCTCTAACAGAAAACCATGAAGACAATCAAATATACAAATAACAAGATAGATGGATAAAAGATTGAAATTATCAATGACTTCATCTTACACAATCAATACACTTCATAAGAGCAGTCAGTAGATGGGGAGACACTCAGCAAATCTGCCGTCAGGGACCTCTCCAAATCATTGAGGAGCAAGGATGTTAGTTTGAGAACTAAAGTACACCTGATTCAGGTCACAATATTTTTAGTCACTTGCTGTGCTTCTGAGAGCTGGAAGGTAATAAGAATAACTGTAAAACTGGTGGGTTTGAACTATGGTGTTGGAGTAGTGAATATCCTATGGATTGTCAAAAAAGAACAAACTAATACGCACTTTAGGGGAAAAGTGCAGCCAGAGCACTCCTTAAAGGCAAGGATAGCAAAACTTCATCTCACATACTCTAGGCATGTTGCTGTTGATGTTGCTGATTGTCGTTGAGTTGAGCACAACTCATAGCAACTCTATGAACAAAAAGACCTGATGCCTTTCTACAACTATTGTCATTTCTCCAAGTTCATAGAGTTTCCATAGGCATGTAGTTTAGGAAGTGGATGCCACTTCTGCTTTCAAACCTGTTTTAAACTGGGATCTTGACCAAACACTGTCCACCTTGCGAAACGATCATGGCATTTGACAGCCCAATGACGCAAGGTTCAGTATCACAACAAACCCAGATTACCTCAGGACAACAAATTGACAGAAGAATGATGTACAATTTAGAAGAATGTTCCTCCAAAATATAATAACACTGGTCTCACTTAGCAGTGGTTGAGTGCCATCAAGTTGAATATGACTCATAGTGACACTATAATTAACTCTATGCTTATAGCGTTTTCAAAGGTATCTGGTTTAGGAGGTGGTTGACACTCCTGCTTCCAAATAGGAATCAATCTGGAAGCGCCTCCAAACACTGTCCGTGATAGGTAGCCATTATTATTATTGTATTTGACACAACTATGGCACAGTGTTCAGCTTTACAGCAACTCCAAGCTACTTCAGTACAACAAATATACAGACTACTGCTGTACCACTTAAAGAATATTTATCCTAAAATTAATTAAACCAAGCAAAAGTCCAGTCAGCTGACACCCACTTGTGGAGGGAAAAGAAGAAAAAAAAATACACAAACAAAAATGTTCCTTACAAGACCCTCATCAAGTTGTGAGAAACCAACTTCCAGAATGGAACCACACTCCACAGGAGCCCCCCAAGCCAGCAGCAGACTTAGCCTAGCCCTATGGAATTTTAAAGAAGCATTGTGTTACATCCATCCTTTCCCATGTTCTGACTTCTTAGTCCATCTGTATGCTTTTACTAGACTCTGTGATCTGTATTGTTGTTGAGTACCATCAAGTCAGAACTGGTCTGTAGCTGACCCTCCAGATGGTTTTCAGAGACAGTAAATAAAATTGGAGTTGATTGCCCATTTTTCTTTCATGAAGCAACTGGTGGATTTGAACACTTCACCTTTGGGATTGTAGCACAGCTTCTTACCACTTTCCTGGAATCCTTCCTCATTTCTTGTTGCTTCCTCTCTAAGCCCACTCCTTATTCAGAAACTGATCACTTCTTCAACATCCAGTTATTACTCCCTGTCAGCTATAGATAATAATCATATCTTGAGATGGAATCTACTTTAGGTTTCTCTGAAATATATAGTATCTAAAGTACACTTTTTATAATATATCTTTCTATTTTTTCATATCTTTTGCCCATAAGATACCTTTTACGTTGTTGTTGTTGTTGTTATGTGCCGTCGAGTCGTTTGCGACTCATAGCAACCCTATGTACAACAGCCCTAAACCGTGCTCTATCCTGTGCCAATCTC
>NW_006400027.1:516400-540849 GCF_000299155.1 Elephantulus edwardii
TGGCTAGGTTGGCACAGGATAGAACAGCATTTAGAGCTCTTGTACATAGGGTCACTATGAGTCACAAGCGACTCGATGGCACATAACAGCAACAACAATGTGGGCACAGGATAGAGCAGCATTTAGGGCTCTTGTACATAGACTCAATGGCACATAACAACAATAACAACAACAACAATAGGTGTGTGTATATACATGTATATATTCAGCTTTATACATAACTCACTTTTACGATAACTTAGAAACTATTAGTTATGTCACTTAAATACTAAATCAATTATTTTTTTAAAAAATTGTGAGGTCTCTTTTGTGTTAATCTATAAGAACAGACATCTAAAAGAATGCACAAGCTATAGAAAATCTCATTTTTTAAGAAGAAATAAATTTTAGTGTTCTTTTAATTATTTGTGAATAACTCTTCCAAAATATACTCTAGCAATGTTGTTGTTGTTATGTGCCATCAAGTCACTTACAACTCATAGCGACCCTATGTACAACAGCCCTAAACCTTCCTCTATCTCTTGTCAACCTTATTGTCTTTGAAACACCTATACCCATTTCCCCAGTGCCAGAATCAATCCATCTCATCCAGGGTCTTCCTCTCCTGTGTTGCCCCTCCACTCTCCCAAGCATGACATCCCTCTCCAAGGATTGATACCACCTGCAACACGTCCAAAGTAAGTTAGATGGAGCTTCAGAATCCTTGTCTCCAAGGGGCAACCTGGCTTCACCCTCTCCAGGACGAACTTGTTTGTTCTCCTAGCATTCCATGGTATATTTAATACTCTTCTCCAGCACTACAGCTCAAAGGCATCAACTCTCCTTCTATCATTCCTTGTCATTATCCAGCTCTCTGATGCATAACAAGTAATGGCAAAGACTATGGCCTGTTATCAGGTGCACCTTAGTCTCCAGACTGACATCGTTGCTCCTCTGTACCTTGGAGAGGTCTCTGACAGGAGACTTTTCCAATGCAATTCATCTTTTAATTTCCTGGCTGCTGGTACCTAGAGTGTCGATTGAAGAGCCAAGCAAATTGAAGCTGTCAACAATCTCAATCTCTTCACCATCTATCATGATGCTACCAATCAGTCCAGTGGTGAGAATCTTTGTTTTCTTGGTGTTGAGCTTCACTCCATATGGAAGGCTGTAATCCTTGACCTTCTGCAGAAAGTACTTCAGATTCTTATCAGTTTCAGCAAGCAGGGTTGTGTCATCTGATAACACAGATTGTTGATGAATCTATCACCAATCTTGATGCCACACTTCTCATCATAGAACCCAGATGCCTGGATAATCTGTTCTGCATATAGATTGAAAAGGTATGGAGATAAGAAACATCCTTGATGCACACCCTTCCCAATTTTGAACCATGCAGTGTTTCCTTGCTCTGTTCTGATGACTGTCTCCTGGTCCAAGTATAGGTTTCACATAAGTACAATCAAGTGTTCTGAGATTCCCATTCTTTTCAGAGCCAGCCACAGTTTGTTGTTATTCACACAGTCAAATGCTTTTGCATAGTCAATGAAATACAGATAGACATTCCTCTGGTACTCTCTGCTTTCAGCCAAAATCCATCTGACATTAGCTATAATATCCCTAGTGCCACGGCCTCTGCTAAATCAAGCCTGCACTTAAAGCAGTTCTGTGTTGATGTGCTGTTCCAGTCGTTTTTGGATGATCTTCAGCAGAATCTTGCTTGAATGTGATATCAATTACATTGTTCGATAATTTTCACACTCTGTTGAATCACCTCTCTTTGGAATGGGAACAAATATAGATCTCTTCCAGTCAGTAGGCCAGGTGGTTTTCCTCCATATTTTTTGGCACAACTTGGTGAGCACATCCAAAAAAATACAAAACAATTTTTTCCCCTAAAAACCCTCATTGTTACTATTCTTCACATTGATCTGCGCCATAAAGTGGATTTTGTCTCATGAGTACTGCTTTACTTATCTAGTGTTGATATAGCAGAAACTACAGGAATTCATGACTTTGACAAACACAGACTACGAAGCCGAAAGTCCTAACTTAGAACACCAACTCAAACAGAAGATTTTGTCTATAGGCTGTAAAGGGAAGACTCTGGTGTGTCTCAGTATCTGTGAGTCCAGTGTTCCTTTGAGATCTCCAGGTGTCTTGGGATCAACATTCCTCTGGCCCTAGGATGCTTTCTGTACATAGACTCCAAATAACTCCCTCTTTTCTTGTTTTTGCTTTCTTGGTGATCCCTCTGATCTCTGCTTTCTTGCTTAACCTATTTTATGTCTCAAAAGAGATTGAATCAAAATATAGATTTTATTGCCTCATTAACATTTAGAGGTACAGCTTTACAACACATAGAATAATAATTAAACTGTCAATTTGTGCTTTGTTGGCTATGCAAAGGCATTTGTATGGATCATAACTAGTTATGGTTAACAGTAAGAAAAATGGGAAGCTCAGAGCACTTAATTGTGTTCCTATGAAACCTATACCTGCACCAGAGGCTGTTGTGGAAATGGAGCAAGAAAATACTAAATAATTTATAATTAGGGAAAGTGTGCATCAGAATTGTGTCCTTTCTCCATATCTATTCAATTTGTTCTGTTTGTACGTAGGGTTTTCATTCACAGATGCTGCCCTGGATGTGCTCACCAAGTTGTGCCAAGAAATCTGGAGAACAACAACTTGGCCAACTGACTGGAAGAGATTCATATTTGTTCTCATTCTGAAGAAGGGTGACCCAACAGAGTGTGGAAACTATAGGACAATATCATTGATTTCACATACAAGCAAGATTCTACTGAAGACTATTCAAAAACGACTGGAACAGCACATCAACAGAGAACTGCCAGAAGTCCAGACTGGGTTTAGAAGGGGTTGTGGTACTAGCGAGAGTGTAGCTAATGTTAGATGGATCTTAGCTGAAAGCAGGGAATACCAGAAGAATGTCTATCTGCGTTTCATTGCTTATGCAAAGGCGTTTGACTGTGTGGATCACAACAAACTGGCTGACTCTGAGAAGAATGAGAATCCCAGAGCACTTGATCATTCTAATGTGAAACCTATACTTGGACCAAGAGGCAGTCGTCAGAACAGATCAAGGAAACACTGCATGGTTCAAAATTCGGAAAGGCGTACACCAAGGATGTGTCCTATCTCCATACCTTTTCAACCTGTGTGCAGAACAGATTATTCGAGAATCTGGGCTCTATGAAGAGAAGTGTGGCATGAGGATTGGTGGAAGATCTATTAACAATCTGCTTTATGCAGATGACACAACCCTGCTTGCTGAAACTGAGGAGGACCTGAAATGCTTGCTGCAGAGGGTGAAGGACTGTAGCCTTCAGTATGTATTGAGACTCAGTGTCCAGAAGACAAAGATTCTCACCACTAGACCAATTGGCAGCATCAGGATGTATAGTGAAGAGATTGAGATTGCTAACAACTTTAGACTGCTTGGCTCCATTGTCAACACTCTCGGCACCAGTAGCCAGGAAATTAAAAAAACGTATTGCGATGGGAAAGTCTGCTGTTAGGGACCTCTCCAGGGTACTGAAGAGCAATGGTGTCAGTCTGGAAATTAAGGTGCGTCTGATACAGGCCATGATCTTTGCAATCACGTGTTATGCATCAGAGAGTTGGACAATGAATAAGGAGGATAGAAGGAGAATTGATGCCTTTGTGCTGTGGTGCTGGAGAAGAGTATTGAATGTACCATGGACTGCCAAGAAAACAAACAGATTCATCCTGGAGAGGGTTAAACCAGGCTGCTCCTTGGAGGCAAGGATTCTGGGGCTTCGTCTGACATACTTTGGACATGTTGCAAGGAGGGACCGGTCCTTGGACAGGGACATCATGCTTGGGAGGGTGAAGGGATGGCGCAAGAGGAGAAGACCCTCTATGAAGTGGATTGATTCAGTGACTGGGGTAATTGGGATGGGTGTGTCAGAAGCAGTGCGATTAGCACAGGATAGAGCAGGGTTTAGGGCTGTTGTACAAAGGGTCGCTATGAGTCACAAGCGACTTGATGGCACATAACAACAACAACAACAATTCAATTTGTATTCTGAGCAAATTATTCAAGAAGCTGCACTCTATAAGGAAGAATGTAGCCTCAAAATCAGATTGATAACACTCATCAATAACCTGCCTTATGCAGATGACACAGAACATTTGGGAAGTAGTGCTAGTGAAGAGTAAGAGACTAAACAGGTCTATCCTAGAGATGCTGCAACCAGGCTGCTCCTTGAAGGCAAGGATTTTGAACCTCCTCACATACTTTGGGCACATGGCCAGGAGAGACCAGTCCTTGGAGAACGACATCATGCCTGGGAGGATAGAGGGAAAACGCAGGAGAGGAAGACCCAGGATGAGATGGATTGACTCAGTGGGATTAGGTCTGTCAGAGATGATGAGATTGGATCCGGATTGGCAGGTTTCAAAGCTAATGTACATAGGGTTCCTATGAGTCTGAGGTGACTCAACAGCACATAACAATAACAACAATGGTGGGCTAATGGGTAAGAAGTGGTGTTGCCAACCCAAATCAACCATAAGGCTGATTTAAATCCATCAGTCACTCTGCAGGATGGGAGAATCATATATACATTTGTGTATATAAAATGCATACAAACATAAGAGCTCTGACGACCTAGTGTTAAGGAATTGTGCTGCAATTCCAAAGGCATTAGGTTCAAAATCATCAGCTATGAGAGAAAAATGGGCAGTCACACCCCGCCCCCTTGTGATTTGCAGCCTCTGAAAACTCACTGGAGGGTCAGTTAAGATTTGGTTCTGACTTGAAGGCATACAAAAACAAAAACAATTTTCTGAATCAACTATCTGCTTTGTGAAAGATGGACAATCTCCTTTGTGATACCGCCTCTGAAAATCCTCTGTTATGTCGGTTCTGAGTCAGTTCCAATTTGACAGCAATGAGTTTTAATTTACGAGTTTCCTGTTGTTATTTTGTGCCATTGAGTTAACTAAGACTCATTGCAACCTTGTGAAAACAGCTATGAACCCTGCCTTATCCTGAGCCAAGTTCACTGTCTCTAACACAATTGTCCCCATTGTTACAGTCACTATGTTAATCCATCTCATTCAGGGTCATCCTCTCCTGCATTAACCCTCTACCCTTTCAAACACATTGTCCTTCTCCAACTACTGGTCCCTCCTGGCAACATGCCCAAAGTATGTGAGACAGAATTTAAAAATCTTTACCTCTAAGGAGAAACCGGTTCCACCCTCTCCAGAACAGATGTGCTTATTTTCTTGACAGTCCATAGTATATTCAATATTATTCTCCATCATCACAACTCAGAGGCATTGATCATTTTTCTGTCATTTTTAGTCAATGTCCAGCTCTCAGATGCATAGCAAACAATTGAAAGACAGACTATGGCCTGGACCAGGCACATCTTAGTCTCTAAACTGACATCATTGCTCTTTAGCACTCTAGAGAAGTCCCTGACAGCAGACTTTTCTAAAACAACACATCTTTTGACTTTCTGAATACTGATATCCAATTATTATAGTAAAATGAAACCGAACCATGATGGAAGGCTGTATGATACTTTCTCAAAAAGTGGCAAATAGATATACCATTTGACTCAGCAGTTCCACTACTGGGAACATACCCTAAAGAAACCATAACTGCCACCCAAACAGATACATGTACACCTACATTTATTTTGGCTTTGTTCACAATAGCAAAGAGTTGGAAACAGCCCAAATGCCCATCAACAAACAAATGGATAGAGAAGCTCTGGTATAGTCACACAATGGAATACTACACAGCATTGAAAAACAGGGAACTCATGAAATATTACACAAAATGGGTGACCAGGGAGGACATTATGCTGAGTGAAATATCTGTCACAAGAAGACGAATATAGCATAATGCCACTGTTATAAAAGAAGACTGACATAGGGATTGGGCGGAGACTGAGAAAGATGGGATAAACAGTGTACACTGCATTGAAATAGATGAGGGAAAGAACTGTTTGAAAGGGATATATGATTAGATAGTATTGTTATGACAGGAGTCCAGAGCAAAGATAGCATAGTGGAGTGCACTTGGGAGGGGGGATTGAATAATAATGAAAGAATTTTTTTTTTTACTTTTTAAAAAGAAAAGTGAATTTGGGGGGTAGTGGTGAGCAAGGAGAAAAGTGCAACAATAAATGAATGGAAATCCAAAGTCTCTGTAAACTTTCATTAAAATCAATTTAAAATAAAAAATAACTTTAATATATCCAAAATATTAGTATTTCAATCTGTATAGTGTATAAAAACACTTAATGAGACCATTTACATTCTTTTTCCATGTTGAGGCTTAAAATAATAGTGTATATTTTACACCAACAACACATCTCAATTTGGATTAACCACATTTCAAGTACTCAGTAGCCACTTGTGGCTAGTGGCTGTGGTTTTGGACAGCACACATGTCAAAGTTTTCTGAGAAATAAAATAGAGAGACTTTTGTGCAGGGATTTTCTGACAGCTGCTGCAATCACTGAAAGGTTTCTCTTTTCAGCTTATTTTTGGATCATGGGTTGACCTCCTATTAAATAGAAAATTGATGCCCTTTCGTTTACACTTGGCATACATTTTGTTTTCTTACCTCAAACTTGAATTCATCTATTATGCTACCCACTTTCCCCCTTCCATTTGAAAGAAATTCCCTTTCAAGGCTAATTTCTTAGCCTTTCCAAAAACAATCACAGTATTATTGCTATCCTTAAGCTTTGTTCCAACGCTATTTGAAATGGCATGTGATATAACTAATGAATAGCTACTTCCTGTGCACTTCTCTCAGTGCATGGCTAATACTACTCCTTTATTCTAAAGGATTTTTCCTTCACCTTCCCCTCTAACAAGCTACTTCTTATCTTTCAGCTATTTAAATTGAACTCCTCTTTAGAGTTTCATCCTACCATAATCCCAGGCTTTTTTACATAATTTTCTATCTTTATGAAAAGTATAAACTCTTTAGGTAAGTAATTGTGTCTCAAATTCCTTTTGTTTCCAAACAGCGTGAAGTAACCCAATAAGCATTAAGCTCTCTAGTACATTATGAGTCATATTCTGAATCATTTGTGTCAAAGTAGAAGATTCTGAGTTTCCAGTGAAACAAGATTTCAGAAGTAGATCACCAGGCTATTTTTCCAAATTTCCTCTGGGTGGACTTGAACTGCTGTCTTTTTGGTTAATAGTCAAGGGCATTAACAGCTTGTATGACCCAGAGACTCCTTTCAGGCACGTAGAGGCTCAGTAAAGTTTGGGAACTCTCTGGTGAAATGTCCCTTGCTATGATGTCCCTCTTCAGAGCACCTTCTAACTATTTCCCAATCATGAGAAATTATGCACTCAGCTCAAATAATTGTTACTGTTAAGAGCACATGAGTCCACTCCCCATGGCCCATGAATGTACTTCTGTACCACACCTCATATTATCACTGTATGGTACACATTGTTTGCCTTTACGGGAATACAGATGGAAGACAGGCTCAGAAATTTGCACAAAATAAGTAATTTTTCATTATTCTTTTAAGTTTAATCTCAGAAACTTCAAAACCCTCCTTTTGGGTTATTTTTACTAGATTTGCTCAGATATTGTTGTGGTTGTTACATGCTGTCAAGTCAATTCAGTCTTAAGAGACTCAATTTAGAACAGAAGTAAAATTCAACAATACTTTAATTCTCAGTTTTAAAATAAACCCATTGTTATAGTTAAACTGTGTTAATTACTGAAGCTCTCTTTTTGCATTGACCTTCTCTACTAAGCATGATGTTCTTCTTCAGGAATTTTTCTTCCTGATAACATGTCTAAAGTACATCAGGCGACGTCTCAGCATCCTTCCTTCCATGGAGCATTCTGGCTGTACATCTTCTAAGAAATATTTGTTTCTCTGGTTGTTGTTGCTATGTGCCACTGAGTTGGAATAAACTCATAGCATACCCTCCAGTGTATTTTCAGAGGCAGTAATTCACACAGGAGGAAATTGCCCATCCTTTGACTGTGGAGAAACAGCTAGTGGCTTTGAACTACTTGTTTGGGGGATTGCAGCACAGCTTCTTACCACTGGCTAGTTGTTCATATATTTTATATTCTTCACCTAAACTTTTCCTAGGGATGATGGAAAGAAAATTGATGTCTTCGAGCTATGGTGCTGGAGAATGTTTGAATATACTATGGACTACCAGGAGAACAAACAGGTTCATCCTGGAGATGGTGAAATCAGGCTACTCCTTGGAGGCAAGGATTCTGAGACTTCGTTTGACATACTATGAGCATGCTGCAAGGAGGGACCAGGCCTTGGAGAGGAGCACCATGCTTGGAATAGTAGAAGGACAACACAAGAGAGGAAGACCCTCGGTGAAATGGAGTGATACAGTGACGGGGTAATGAAGGTTGGTGTGTCAGAGACAACAAGGTTGGCAGAGGATAGGGCAGGTTCCAGGGCTATTGTACATACAGTCGCTATGAGTGGAAAGTGCCTCAGTGGCTCAGAACAACAACAACAATAACAAACCTTTCCTTATTCTTATCTATCTTTTGTATGTATATGAGACAACTGGAAACACTATGACCTCAGTGAGGCACATATTAGTCTTCAAACTCACTTCCTAATGTTTAGTAGATTCTGATTTATGGTGATTCAGTTACGTGAGAGCAGAACTCACTTGGAGTTTTCACTGACTCATGTTTTTGATACTTTAAAGAAGATTCCCCAGCAGATTGCTCAAATTAATGCACAATTTGATTTCTTAACTGCTTCTCTTGACTTGATGTTCAAGATCCCTGTAAAATCAAATCATTTGCAACTTAAATCTTTTCTTCATTAATCATTATTTTGCTTATGAATATTTTTTATCAGTCAGGCAAACCATTGTTGTGAGTGTGTGCCATTGAGTTAGAGCCAACTCATAGCTGGCCCTCTAAAAGGGTCATATCACATATCATAAAATATTTGCACCATGGTAAAGTTGTGGGATGAGCATATTGAATGTGTGGAAGTCATTCCTAATGGTCAAAAACAAAAATCATTTAAGTTGTACAGAAAAGACATAAGAATTTACCTATAAGAACCATCCATCAAATTCCAAAAAATTCAGCAAGTAAATAAGAAAGCATATGAGACATTCAGGAATATTTTTTTTTAATCTTTAATTATTTGTCCTAAAGTTCCTGTAGGATTCAAATAGATAGCATGCTCAATGGTTAACCAGTTAGATATTCAAGTGCATATTGGAAGAAAGTCATAGTGATTTGCTTCTTTTGAAAAATCAACTATTAAAAACCCCATAAAAAATGGCCCCACTCTAACAGCAATGGCATCCACTTTCTAAATACCAAGTCTCTGGAAACTATGAACTTTGATAAATGACGATAGTTATAGAAAGGCTTCAGGCTTCAGGCCTCAGGCCTTTTGTTCATAGGATCGCTATGAGTCTTTCTCCACTCCACAGCAATCAACAATCACAACAACTAACATGTATATGATAGCCATAACTTAAAATATGTTTATGGCATTGAAGTCTATGGGGGAGAGAATAGTCTGAAAGTATTATATTTTAGGGCATTATTTTTATCGTAGGAGTATGCAATGAGGGTTGCAGAGTGGATTGTATTTGGGGGTAGGGGGGGGGGGTTGGGGGAGGTGTGGGGGGGGGGATTGTGTACCAATGAGGGAGTTTTGCTTTTCAAGGAGAGGAACAAATGGGGGGAGGGGGGAGGGGTTTGTGCAGGGAGAAGGGTGCAACAATGAATGAATGGAATCCCAAAAATAAAAAAAAAATCAATGCAATGACAGGTTGTTTACTTTGGCCTATTTTACATACTTTCAGTGAAATAAGATTTTTATATTTCTTGCAGGAAAATATCTTACTTTACCAAGAAACATCAATAATAAAAAGAGTTGTTCTGAAGAATCTGCAAATTTTTGGCCCTTTTTTAAATTTTTATTTTACTTTCATTCATTTTCGTTTTTATACATACATAGAGAAAGACATAGAATGAGTGCATATTATGTTTAAGGCAGTTGGTTTTGTAATGATCAAAGATAATTCCAGTATAGGTTTACCTTCAAGCTGGCCCAGTGGCAAGAAACTGTGTTGCAATCCCACCAGCTGCTGCACTGAGAAGATTAGGCAATCTCCTCCCCTATGATTGATTAACTGCCTCTGAAAACCCACCACAGGTTCAGCTATGGGTCGGTTCTGACTTTATGGTACACAATAATATCAATGAAAATAAAAGTATATCTAAATATCAGTGTGAAAAACAATGCATATGAACTTTAAAAGTAAACCAGTATAAAATAAAAATTTTATCTAAAAAGTAGTATATATAAATATTATAAAATGTGTTTTTAAATTAGTTAAAAGAAAAAGAAAAGTTTGCTATACACTCATCAGAGAATAAAGGAAACAGGACAAGTATTAGGTCATAGTTCAAGGAGGTGTTGGTACTGGTTCTGGTGGTGACTGTTTAGATAGGTCTAGCTAATGAAAAGATCTACAACAAAAAGTTTTTTATTAGAAGAAAGTTGAACTTTGTTGACTTCTTAGTTACATCCCCCAAAATACCTGAAGCAAGTTAAAAAAATACATATGAAATTATTAAAATGGAATGTACTTGATGTGCTGTTGTTATTGGCCATCTAGTTGACTGTAACTCATATCAGTCTATCCCGTGTCATCCTCACCATCGCCGACACATTCGAGCCCACTATTATAGTCACCATGCCAATTTATCTTGTTGTGAGCTTTTCTCTCTTAAACTGACCCTCCACCTTTCCAAAATGATGTTCTTCTTTCAGCACTGGCCCTTCCTAGTAATAATCTCAAAGAATGTGAGATGAAGTTTCTTCATCCTTGCCTCTAAGGAGCACCCTGGTTTCACTTTCTCCAGTGCAGACTTATTTGTTCTCTTAGCAGTTCATGTAATTTTCAGTACTGTTTTCTTATACTACAATCAAAGATATCAAATCTTCTGTCATCATTAGACATTGTCCAACTTTTTGATGCATAGTTATTGTTGTTATATACCACCAAGTTGGGTCCAACTCATAGCGCCCACAAGTTTGCAGAGACAGTAAATAGCACAGGAGAAGATAGCCCATCTTTCTCCCACAGAGCATCTGGTCGATTCTAACCTTGTGACTTTAGTTTAGTATCACAGGTCCTTAGCACTAGGCCACCAATGGTTACCTAATAAGCTAGCCTAAAAGAAAGGGGAAAATTCTCACTGACAGAAGTGAAGGCTATAGAAGACCATAAATAATGCCACCTATTTCTGTTTCCAATTCGTGGATCATTTTATTAAGGTGTTTTATATACATATTTCATCTAGAGACTGGGATTTAGTAAATCTCCGAAAGACAGATGGTAAAGTACTCTGTTATTGTCATTTACAATATTCTTCCAGTGTATTTCAACCTGGTAAAAAGTTTTCTCAAAGTAACATTGATAAGTAGCTAAGTTGGGAAAGCAATGACTTAAGAGCTTGAACACTAATTGGTTTACAATTAAGAAGGAAACATGTCAGGGTTGTGTTCTCTCTCCATAACTATTCAGTCTATATGCTGAGCAAATTATTTGAGAAGCTGGGCTCTGTGAAGAAGAACATGGCATCAAGATTGGAGAGATACTTATTAATAACCTATGTTATATAGATGACACAACCATCCTTGTTTAAAGTAAAGTAAGGAGGACATGAAGCACTTGTTGAAGAAGATGAAAGAATATAACCTTCAACATCAAGAAAACAAAGACTCTTACCATTGGACCAATAGGCAACATCACAATAGGTGGGGAAAAGACTGAAACTGTCAACAACTTCATCTTACTTCGATCCACAATCAACACCCTTGGCACCTGCAGTCAGGAAACAGAAGACATCTTGTACTGGGAAAGTCTGCAGTTAGGAACGTCTCCAAATTATTGAGGAGTAATATCAGTTTGAGGACTAATGTGTATCTAATTCAGGCCTTAGTGTTTTATATCAATTACTAGTCATCTGAGGACTGGACAACAGGATAACAGAAGAAGAATTGTCGCCTTTAAGCTGTGATACTGAAGAAAAGTATTGAACATCCCAGGAACTGCCAAAAGAATAACCAAATACGTATTGGAAAAAGTGTAGCCAGAGTGCTCTTTGGAAGCAAAGGTAAAGCTTTAGCAAAACATACTTTGGTATGTTTCTAAGGGGAGCTATTCCTTGGAGAGGGTCATGATGCTAAGAAAGGCAGAGGTTCAGCAAAGAAGAGGAAGACCCTCGAACAAGTGGATTGACACAGTGACTATCACAATGGGCTCTAATGTGTCAGAAAGTGTGAGGATGGCACAGGATAAGACAATGTTCAGATCTGTTGTTCATACAGTCACTATGGGTTGTACTCTACCTAACAATAACAACAAAGGCTTAGAGGCTTTTGACGAATTCTAGTACCCCAGTGGCAGATTCCTGGGAGATAAATGGGCAATCTCCTCTCATGTGATTACTGCCTCAAAACCCTCACCCACCCACCAAGGGTCAGCAATGGGTCGATTCTGAGTTGATGGTACACAACAGCAATAGTACCAGATCCCATTTATCTATGATCAAGAGATATTCGACAAGGAAACAAAACCGATGAAATGGGTAAATTACAACATGTTCAATAAAGGTGTTGGCAAAACTGGACAACTACCTGCAGAAAATTGAAGGAGGGTCCGCATCTTATACAATACACAAAAATCAAATAAAAGTGGACCAGAGACCTAGAAGTAAAGCCCCAAATAATGAAGATTAGAAGATACAAAATGGGACCAAACTTAGGAGGCCCAGACATTGATATATATAGGTTAGCAAATATAGCCAGGAATGCACAACCAGGAGAGAATAACACCGGTGATTGATTTTATAAAAGACAATGTATGGGATATGAAACAAAATATGAATGAAGGAATGTGTGAAACACACAATGTACATGAATGAAACACAATGTATAGGAATTTTGTATGCAAGTAATGAAAACTAATAAAGAAAGGAAAATAGAAACAACAACAAAAAGAAAAAACCTTCATAAAGTCAAAACAGGTAATGAGAAAAGAGCTTTGAAGATCACGTCAGAGTTACCCAAACCCAGTAAAAAATCCAACCAAGTTAGAGTAGTACTTGAAGCTTATTGCTTTCCTAAGAAACTCAACTGTTTTTAACATTAATGCTATGACAAAGAACCACAAAATTATGAGAACAGTGAGTAGTTCCTAATATGTGTCACTGGTAATTTGCAGTATCAGAATGTTTAAAAAATAAAAAAGGTTCTTTGATAGTCACATTTTAAAAAGATCTATATACTGGTAACAACATCTTTCTCCTGCAAAAGAGTAAAAGTTTAAACATTTAGACTACTTCAACCCCTCTTTTTCATTCACTCATTGCCTTCAAGTCAGAATCTACTCACAGCGGGCCATCTACTGGATTTCTAAGGCTATAAATCACATGGGAGCTGATTACCCATCTTTTTTCAAGAGTGACCGATGGATGTGAACTATCAGAAAGGCACAGCCTTTGGGTAAGCAGTACCACAAGATTGGTGTTCTCTGTGGACTACATCATCAGAACACTCAATATTGAATGCATCTCGAAGCATCACAGAAAAATAGAACAAACACAGTCACTGGACCAAAAAGAATTGTTAAACATTGTTAAAACATCACAGAAAGCAGCTTTTGGTTAAGAATGAATGGTATTAAAGGAAGAAATTCAAGTCACAATTAAGCCATTAAGGGAAAAAAAGGAGGAGGCTCCAGGAATTGACAGAGTATCAAATGTGGTGTTTCAGGAAACAGAAACAGTCCAGGACTGCGTTCGCACATCTATGCCAAGAAGTTTATAGCTATTTTGGTACCTTGTCTATGGATCCCTAGCCAACCAATTGGAAGAGGTCTGTATTTGTTACATTAAAAAAAAGATAATCTAACTGATGGTGGAAATTTATCTTGCTGAAGATTAGTCAAAAAATGTTTTACAAGAACTTCAGAAAAGGAATTGTGAGAAATTCAAGCAGGATTCAGAAAAGTCTGTGGAAGTAAAGATGTCATCACTGATGTCATATGGATCTTAGCTCAAAGTAGAGAACACCAGAAAGATGTTTACTTGTGTTTTATTGACAGTGCAAAAGCATTTGATATGTGTATAGTGTTTCCTTAGAGGCTAGAATTTTGAAGCTCTATGTCACATACTTAGGGCACATGGCCAGGAGAGACTGGTCCTTGGAGAAATATATCATGCTAGTAAGGGTGAAGGGACAGCGCAGGAGAGGAAGACCCTGGATGAGATGGTTTGATAAAGTAACTGGGGCGATGGAGGTTGGTATGTTGGAATTACCACTCAATGGTACATAACAAACAACAAAATATTATATTGACTTTTTTTAGTCGAAGCCTCTTGCTTAGAGTCAACAAGACCTTGTGGATGGCCTTTGTGTTTAAAAGTCAGTTGTTGTGATATTTTGGGGAAACCTTCTTCTAAATGATACAGCACTCTTCTGTCAATTTGCTGTACTGAGGTAACCTGGGGTTGCTATTATTCCATTGCAATGTCAAAAGCATAGTGATTACCCATGGTGGACAGTGGCTGGTGATGCTCCCAGTTTAAGACAGGTTTGGAATTAGAGGTGGCATCCACTTCATAAACAACATGCCTCTGGAAACTCAATGAACTTTGAAAAACAACGATAATTATAGAAAGGCTTCAGGTCTTTTGTTCATAAGGTCTCTGAGTCATGCTCAACTCAACGGCAATCAGCAACAAAATAGTAATAGATTATAGATAGCATTACGTTGAATGGTAATTTCAGAACTTAATTATTCTAATGTGTAATCTCTAAATAAGAAAGAAATAGTCATTCAAACAGAACCAGGGGATGCGGCATAGTTTAAAATTAGGGAAGGTATGTTTCAGAGTTGTATTGCTTCACCATGTCCATTCAATACTCATACCAAACAAATAATTCAAGAAACTGGACAATAAGAAAAAGGATGTGGCATCAGGCTAAGAGGAAGACTAGTTAACAACCTGTGGTATGCACATGACTGAAGAAAGTAAAGAGGACGTGAAGCAGGGGCTGAAGATCAAAGCTTTCAGTATGGATTACACTTCAACATAATGAAAGCAAAGAATCCTCATTATTGGACAGGTAGGCAACCTCATGATAAATGGGAAAAATATATAACTATATGTAGAGGCACAATTAACATCCATGGAAGTAGCAGTCAAGAAATTCAGTGCATGAATATACCATCCCTTACATTTCAGCAATGACAAATCTGCATCTCAAACACTGTCCTTTCTAAAATAAGCACGGTGACACTTTCTGAATAGTTTCATATGGCTGCTGTTTCTGGTCTGGTCCACAGGTAGTTGTGCTGCTAACTTAAAGGCAACAGCCCTCTGGCAGTTAAAATCCACTAGTGGCTTGAATCCACCAGTAACTCCTTGAGGGGAATATGGACAATCTCCCCCCATATGATTTACAGCCTCTGAAAACCAGCTGGAAGAGAATCAGTCAGCTATGAGTTGGTTCTGAATCAAAATCAATGAGTTTAATGTGTGAGCTTCTATGTGTTAATCAGCTGATTCATAATCGTAACTATAGGTGAGTGATCAGAATTGCCCCACAGGGTTTCCTAGCTGTAATCTTTATTGGAGTAGATGACCAAGAGTTGGCTCAACACAACAACCTTTCACTTGATAATTAACTGCATAGCCATGCATCACCAAAGCTCCTCAGTAATCCATGTAAACTCATTTCCATAAGTCTGAACCAGCTCATAAATGAGCCTCCAGTGATTGTCCAAAGCTGCACATTGCACAGGAGGAGATAACTCACCTTTCTTTTAAGGGCCTTCTGATGGATTCAAACCACATAGGGGCACGCGGCTTTTGGATTAGCAGCACAACTCCCTAAGGACTAGGCCATTTTTCAAACTTACGTAGCCCAACTTCTCTCTCAAACTGCCTGTCCTGCATGTTCTGTTTCAAATGATGGAGCTCCTAGATAACCCATCTCAATGTCTACAGGTGTTGCTTTGCCCCTTTTCCTACCTGCTCACATTCATTCAATTGAGAAATTCTGGAAATTCAGCATATTTATCCTTTATTGTTTTCTTATCTTTCCACCAAAAAGAATCTTGCTGTACCTTTTCACACAAGTCATCGCCTTATCTGTTCAAATGGCTTTCTAGACACCAGCATCTACCTCCTCAAAACAAGTTTTGGCAGTGCAGTTAGCTTGTTTGTTGTTGTTGTGTGTCATTGAGATGAATTGACTCACAGCTGAACTTCCAGTGGGTTAACAAAAGAAGTAAATCACTCGTGAGGAGATTTCTCATTTCTCTTCCATGGAGCAGCTAGCTAGTGGATTTACACTTCATGCCTTTGGGTTGGCAGTGCAGCTTCTTGCCACTAAGCCACCACCCCGTTGTTGTTGCTGTGTACCGCTGAATCAGAATCAACCCATCACTAACTCACCTGTAGTTTTTCAGAGGCTGTAAATCGTACTAGAGGAGATTGTCTTTTTTCTGTGGAGGAGCTGGTGGATTTGAACCACATGCCTTAGGGTTGACAGCATAGCTCTTCACCACTAAGCCACAAGAGCTCCCTTGAGCCAGATTAGTCTTCCTTTAAAAAGGCTCTGGTTTCTCTGTTTCTTCTTCATGAATTTTTAAAGGCCTCTGATGTTTTTACATTTAAGTTGAGATTGACATTGAAATCTCCGCAATTTGGCCCTATAGTAGTAATTCAATAATTTAATTGTTTTACCATTAACAGCAGTCAGAGGAAACAATCATGGTCCCCAAGCACTACCTTGACTTAATTTTTTCATATCTAAGGTTCTTCCTACCTTGCCAAATTCCACCTCTGAAGGGACTTTCTCCACCAACTACCCCTTACCTTCTCACTGGAAGAAATATTTCCATATTCAGAACTACTCTTCCACTTAGAATATGTCTGTGCTCTCTTGAAGTTATCAGAACTTTTAACCTGTGTCACACTTAGCTCCCACCCTGACTCCCTGTAAACAGCAGTTGTTATTGTTCTTACGTGCTATTGAGTAATGTAAAACTCAGAACCACTCTATGAACAACAGACCTGAATCCTGTCCTATCCTTTGCCATCTTCATCATCTCTGACACATTTGAGGCCATTGTTGCAGTCACCATGTTAATCAACCTCAATCAGGATCTTCCTTTCTTTCACAGATACTCCACCTTTCAAAGTTTGATATCTCCAGGAATCGCCTATCCTTAGCAACATGTCCAAAGGGTGAGAAATAAAGCTTCACCATCCTTGCCTCCAAGAAGCACTCTGGATGCATCTTTTCCAAGACACATTTGTTTGCTCTTTGGCAGTCCATAGAATATTCAGCACTCTTGGCTGACACCACAACTCAAAGCCATCAATTCTTCTGTTGTGCTTATTCACTTTTCAGCTCTCAGATGCATAGTAAATAATTGAAAAGACCGTGGCCTGAGTCAATCAGTCTTCAAACTGACATCATTGTTCTTCATTGTTTTGGAGAGATCCATGACAGCAGACTTGCCTATAGCAATGTCTCCTGAACTCCTGACTAATCATAACATGGGTGTTGCTCGTGGATCCAAGTAAGATAGTCATTGGAAGTTTCATCTATCATGATGTTGCCTGTTGGTAAAGACCTTTATTTTCTTGATCTGAGATGTAATCCACATTAAAGGCTGTCGTCCTTGATCCACTGTAGCAAATACCAGTTGTTGTTACGTGCCATCGAGTTGACTAGAACTCATTGCAACCCTATGAACAATAGCTCTGAATCCTGTCCTATCTTGAGTCAGTCTCACTGTTTCTGACACACCTGCCTCCATTGCCATAGTCACTGTGTCAATCAGCAAACACTAGTTGGTGTCGTGGAGTCATCTGCAAGTCATAATGACCCTATGCACAATAGCACTGAACCCTGCCCTGTCCTGAACAAATCTCACTGTCTCCTTCACACCTACTGCCATTACCCCAGTTAGTGTATCGAGGCATCTTCCTCTCCTGCACTGTCCTTCCACCTTTCCAAAGATGATGTCCATCTCTCAGAACTGATCCCTTCTGGTAATATGATCAAAATATCTAAGACAGTCCAAAGAGCAACTTGGTTTCACTCTTTCCAGGATATACCTGTTTGTTCTCTTGGTAGTCCATACTCTTCTCCAGCACCACAATTGTGAGTAGCGGTGATATTTTCAGTCCAGGTGGCCAACACCAGTAGCCACCAGAAAACAGATTACTTGAATTGTCTTTTATTTCCTCAAAGTTATTGGGGGGGGGGGGAAGAACTACAACAAAAATTTTCCAATCCAACTTTCTTTATATTAGATGTACAACATAGACTTGATAAATGACTAAGAAATGGAAAATTAGTATTTAATACACAAGAAAGACTCTGTGAGTGTGAGCATGTGTGACTGAGCTAGAGAAGAGAGGACAATTCTGGGCAGGTAGTAAATTTTGACTCATCTCACATTCCCTTTTTTTGCCATTCTCATTTCTTCTCATAGACCTATGTGGGGGAAGAAGACATAAGAGAAATATTATTTCAAATTCTAGTCAGATACCCATATTTGGACCATGAAGCAGTCATCAGAACAGAGCAAGGAAACACTGCACGGTTCAAAATTGGGAAGGACGGACACCAGGGATGTGTGCTATCTCCATATCTCTTCAATTTGTATGCAGAAAAGATTATCCAGGAGGCTGGATTCTATGAGGAGAAATGTGGCATCAGAATTGGAGGAAGATTCATCAACAATCTGTGTTATGCAAATAAAACAACCTTGCTTACTGACACTGAGGAGGATTTTGAAGAGCTTGCTGCAGAAGGTCAAGGACTGTACCACGGGGCTGATTGGCAGCATCTTAATAGACAATGAATAGACTGAGATTGTTAACAGCTTTGGTTAGGATGGTGCCACAGTCAAAAGTCATGGTACCAGCATCCAGGAAATCAAAATACTAATTGAGTTGGGGAAAGTCTGCTGTCAGAGATCTCTCCAAAGTATTGGAGAACAACAGTGTCAGTCTAGAGACTAAATTGTGCCTGATCCAGGCCATAGTCTTTGCAATTACTTGCTATGCATCAGAAGGCAGGACAATAATAGAGATGATAGAAGAATTGATATCTTTGAGCTGTGGTGCTGGAAAAGAGTATTGAATATACCATGGACTGCTAGGAGAACATACAGGTTTGTTCAAGAGAGGATGAAACCAGGCTTCTCCTTAAAGGCAAGGATTCAGAAGCTTCGTCTGACATACTTTGCACATGTTTCAAGGCAAGACCACTCCTTGGAGAGGGATGTCAAGCTGTGGAGGGACAATGCAAGAGAAGAAGACCATCGATGAGATGGATTGATTCAGTAACTGGGGTAATGGGAGTAGATGTGTCAGAGTCAGTAAGACTGGCACGGAATAGAGCGGGGTATAGGGCTGTAGTACCTAGAGTTGTTATGAGTCACAAGTGACTCAACAGCACTTAATAACAACAGCAACAATCAGTTACCTACATATCATTCATAATAAAACATAACTTTATATCCTACTTATGCCAAAGGTTAATTACTATTATTAATATTTTCCTGTGATGAAGAAGTGTTACTTCCTGGCATCTTTTCAACAAGGCTGAGAGGGAAACATTCTTTCTCTTTTAGGGTTAAGGAAATTGAGAAGGATAAAGATTCAAGTATTTGCAAAAATACAGAGTTCAAATCCTAACCCATCCTATCTAATTCATGAGCCTAGCCTTATTTCAATATATTGTCTCTCATACTAGAAAATAATTAACTTGAAAATAAGGACACTCTACTTTTTAGGAACACTCAAGCCCATTTTTACAGTTATTGTGTCAGTCTATCTCATTGAAGATCTTCTTTTCTTTACTAACCCTCTATTTTTCCAAGCATCATGTCTTTTCCTAAGTACTGTTGCTTCTTACTAACATATCCATGTATGTGAGACAAAATTTCACCAACTCTGCCTCTAAGGAGCAACTTAGTTGCCTTTGCTCCAAGACAGATTTCTTTGCCTTTTGTCAGTTTCTAGTACAATCTATACTCTTCTCCAATATCACAATTAAAGGCATCATTTCTTCTGCAGTTATCATTATTCATTGTTTAACTTTCACAACATGCACAGATGGTTGTTCTTATATGTTACCACGTACCTATAACTCACAGCCACTGTATGTACAATAGTTCTGAACCCTGCTCTATCCTGAGCCAATATCGCGGTCTCAGACACATCTAACACCATTACCCCAGTTACTGTGTCAATCCATCTCATTCAAGGTCTTCCTCTCCTGTACTGACACTTCACTCTTCCAAATTTTTTTTCACTCCTCCAAATTTTTTGTCCTTATCCAAGGACTGGTCCATTCTGGCCATGTGCCCAAAGTACATGAGACAGAGCTTCAAAATCCTTGCCTCCAATGGTCAACTTGCTTTCATTCTCTCTAGTACATAACAGTCTGTTCCCTTGACAATCCACGGTATGTTCAACACTCTTTTCCAGCACCACAACTCAAAGACATTTATATTTCTTCTGTCACCCTTAGTCATTATCCAGTTCCCTGATGCATAGTAAGCAATTGCAAAGACTGTGACCTGAGTCAGGCACACCTTAGTCTTTACAATGACATTGTTGCTCTTTGGAGAGACAATTTGGAAAGGTCCCTGACAGCAAATGGGATGATTACAAGCACCTTTGCCATTTCAAATCAGGTAATCTCCCGTCCCTCCAAAATTCCCCTAGGCATTGCTAACAGTCAGGGAATTACCAAAAGAGCTTTAGCCCAACATACATAAGAAGGAGCTGAAAATATCATAGGCTGGGTCAAGTTCACCTTAAGTTTTAAACTGAACCAAATACTATATCAATTATTTATCCTAAAGATTTAATACTGTAAAAAAATCCTTAACTAGGCATTAAGTTATAACTAGGTAATCAAAGAACGAAGAAGATAACCCAAAGATCTCAAGGAAATGCAAACTACATAAAACAACAGGACACATCTCAGGGTTGGGGTATCAAATGGAAAAGGTTAAAAATAATGACACTCAAAAACTTACAGAAGGGGAACTATTTGTAGTAAAATTCTGATTCTATTTAGTTAACACTCAAAACCAGTGCAAAGGGTTTCAATAGCTCCTGGCCTGCCTGTAACAGAAAGCAAATCTAAACAACAAGAAGTAGATTGTTGCTGTTGTTAGGTCAGGTGCAATGGAGGTGACTATTACCTATAGCAACTCTGTGAAGAGAAGATCAGAGCCTATGCCACTGTCACAGTCTGCCATGCTGTAGTACATTGCCACAGTCATGTGTCTGTCCATGTCATTAACGGTCCTTCTGTCTTTCCCAGAATGATAGGGTTTCCTGTCAAAGTCTGGCTTCTCCAAGTCTGGCTTCTCCTGACAACATAACCAAAGTATGTGATGCAAAGTTTCACTACCCTTCCCTCTTAGGCACACTCAGGTTACACTTTCTCCAAGATATATCTGTTTCCTCTTTGGCCAACTATGAGACGTGCAGTGCTCTTATCAAACACCACAGACAGCTCAAAGGACATCAATTCTTCCGCAAACCTTTTTCATTGTTTTGCTCTCAGATGCGTAAAAACACTGTTGAACATGTTCTCCTCCAACACAATTCAAAGGCATCGATAAGAAGGATGAATTCTTTTCACACTCTTTTCACCACTGTAGTGTCCCCTGCTGCTTCTAATGCAGAGCAGAGAATATTGGTGGTGTAGTCTCTGGAAAGTTATGCTGGTCAGTCCAATGCGCATGTCTCTCTGGTGGGTTTGGATCCACCAAGAGCACAAAAAGAAAGAAGGAAAATCAATTTGTTTTAGAATGTAAAAAAAAAAAAGTTGGCAAAGAATCTTTTTTGCAGTTTCTAGCCCCAGTGCTGCAAAGCCGACTATGTATTATAAGAGAATGGTTTGGAGGTGGAATGTAATAAGTATTAGCACAGGAAATATAAACTATGAAGAAGAATCTATTTGCATATGGCACTTGCGAGCTTAAGAATGGAGTGAAATTTGTGGAGGTAAGCAACAAAGGACAGATTTCATACATATTAAAAATAAAAGTGTAAAGAACTTTTGGTGAGAACTTTAGGCCAGTTAAGGTAAAAGATACAGCTAGATTTCTTGACTTCCAAAGTCAAGTAACAATACTAAAATGGACCACAAAGACAAATCACCATGATTTTGAGGAGGAAAAAATAAATAAAATTGTCATAATTTGTGAAGTGCTGTTAATTCAAGCCCAAAGGAATGCTAAAATGCCATCATTTCACACTAGAGGTCACCCCCGGTAAGAAAATATAATTGTACCATCCTTTATTGTGCCCCTGTAGCTGTTACAATATTGGAGGAATGTTCCTTACCACACAGAGATTGGATTTTTATGAGACTGGCTTGCTAAGTAGCTTTCTAGTCAAGTAAAATACTGCATTAAATAGAACTCACTTTCTTACCTTAGTGAGAAACCAATGTATATTACAATGTAAAGCACAATGAATACTGCAGGACACAATACTCAATACGTGCAATCACTGACTCTTTTCTAGGTATCAACTTGATCGAAGGTGAAACAACACTTTTATTAAGAAACAACTTATTGCAAATAGCATAAAAACTTTTATTAGGTATTTTTCTGGGGGGAAATTATCTCATGTAAACAGAAAGCTCCAAATAAAATAAATGGCATCAACTATATTTCAAATTGACCAGTCTTGAAATGTATTGCATTAAAGACATTTTCACTCCATGAAATTAGACAATATCATTCAGTGTCATTTTATAGCAAATATTGGTATTTCAATATGTTGCCTAAAAATGACACTTGTTAAGATTCTTGATGATGGGAGATTCTCTTTAAGTACAAATTCCAACTTATAGAATGATCATCACTACATTAAACATATGGTTATTATGAGCTGTGGTGCTGGAGAAGAGTATTAAGGGTACCATGGATTGCTAGAAAAACAAACAGATTCATCCTGGAAAGGGTTAAACCGGGCGGCTCCTTGGAGGCAAGGATTCTGAGGCTCCGTCTAACATACTTTGGACATGTTGTAAGGAGAGACCGGTCCTTGGAGAAGGACATCATGCTTGGGAGGGTGGAGGGACAGCGCAGGAGAGGAAGGCCCTCTATGAGGTGGATTGATTCAGTGACTGATAATTGGGATGGGAGTGTCAGAGACAGTGCGATTGGCACAGGACAGAGCGGAGTATAGGGCTGTTGTACATAGGGTCGCTATGAGTCGCAAGCGCCTCGATGGCACATAACAACAACAACAATATTTGCTCACTCATCAAAAAATAGGATTTTAACATCATCTTTTTTTAAATCTCTAATAAACAACACTATTCCTCCACACACATGTATGCACATCCTCTCAGCTAATGATGTTACCTCTTATCTGAGAGAAAGGTAATAACCAAATACAAGATGTCTCAGCTTACCATAGTCAAGTTCACCGTCCATTCTGGATCTATTACCACTGGTCCTGCCTTTTATATTTATAGATGTGTTTGTGTGTGTCTACATCTATATTTATCACAAGTTGATGCTATTGAATCAATTCTGACTCAAAACAACCTTGTGAACAGAACAAAATGTTGCCCAGTCCTGCACTATCCCCACAACATTGCTGTACTTGAACCCAGTATAGTAGCTACTGTGTCAGTCCATCTTGTTAAATATCTTCTTTTTCACTAACTCTGTAATTTAAAAGGAATATCTGCTGTTAGGTATCACTCCAAAACACTGAAGAGCAATGGTGTCAACTTGAAGACTAAGGTGGTGTTGTCTCAGGCCATGGTCTTCTTAATCACCTGCTATGCATCAAAAAGCTGGTTAATAAGGATGACAGAAGAATTGATGCCTTTGAGTTGTAGTCCTGGAGATGAGTAGTGAATATTCTATGGACTGACAAAGGAACAAATACGTATGTCCTGGAAAGGGAGTGGCCAGAGTGTTCCTTGGAGGTGAGAATGACGAAGGTTTGTGTTTCCAACTTTGGACATGTAGCTAGATCAGGTTATTCCTTGGAATAGGAAATCATGCTTGGAAATATGGGGGCTTAGCAAAAGAAAAGTAGATCTCCCAATGAGATAAATTGGCACTGACTGCAGTCATGGGCTCCAGTGTCTCAGAGATAATGAGGACAGCACAGGCTAGAGTAGGTTTCAGGTTAGTTGTTCATAGGGCTGCTATGAGTCACACTCGACTCAATGGCACTTAACAACAATGTATGTTGCTGTTGTTGTTGTTATGTGCTGTCGAGTCGCTTGTGACTCATAGCGACCCTATGTACAACAGCCCTATACTCCGCTCTGTCCTGTGCCAATCGCACTGTCTCTGACACTCCCATCCCAATT
>NW_006400027.1:543535-566235 GCF_000299155.1 Elephantulus edwardii
CTCATCTCACCAATGCCTAGTATGTCAATATTTATGCGTTCCATTTCTTCCTTAACAATATCTAATTTTCCTACATTCATGGTTCTCACATTGATATCCCAATCACCATATACACTCAAAAATGTCATGCCATCTAGTCATAACTGACTCATAGCTGACCCTCCAGTGGGTTTTCTAGAGACTGTAAATCACATGGGAGGGGATTGCCCATCTTTTGCCTGTTGGTGTATTGAAGCCACCAGAGAAGTGCTGTCTTTGTGTTTTCAGAGCAAGTACCTACAAACCACTTCTTCAGATCCAGATATGGATCTCTGATGGCATAGTGCTAAGAAGTTGCGCTGCAATCCCAAAGGGTGGGCAATCTCCTCCTGTGTGACTAATGGCCTAACCCTAACCCTAACCTAACCCTAACCCTAACCCTGCTGGAGGATCAGCTATGGGAAGGTTCTGACTTCAAGGAATAAAACAACAACTATATACATAAATACATATCTACTCCACAGTACACAACAACAACAATATAATGATACATGCTTTCCTTATCATCTGTATCAGAAACCCAGAGCTCTGCACACCCAGAGTCTGGTTTCACCTTTTGAGCTCCCTAACTTGCATGGAGAACCCCTGAACATGTTGCACACATCAGGAATCTGAGACTGCCTTTCCCCCTTCCTCTCAGGTGACACCAATTCCACCAGCTTTGTTAACAATCAGCCACACTAGGACAGGTACCAGAGACCCTCTGGCCAAGAGAAAATAGAACTGTAGTGGGTGGGGGTGGGGTAGTTTAGGGCGAAAAATGTACAACAGTGAATGAATGGAAATCTAAGTTTCCTGTAAACTTTTGTTAACATGACAATAAAAACTTATTAAAAAAAAAAAAGAAAAAAGAAACAACACTAGCACCCCAGATCTAAAGGAAACATAGCCCACACCTTGGAAATTACCATATTATGACAGCCATGTGACGCAAAAGGAAGAGCAAAAGACTCTATGCCACAAGATCACATAGTCCTGGAGCAGAATCTCTGGGGCGAGAAACTTTCCCCAGTATGCCTGAGACAAAAATCCTTCCCCGAAGCTGATACATGGGATTTGGACTTTAATCCTCCTAATTGTGAAATGGAAATCAGTATGATAGACCAGCAGCAATGCATGGTGCAAGGCACCACAGAACTGATTTATGGCTTAAGCCATCATATCAAGGGGTGGCTGAAAAGGAGAGAGGTGCTGGTTGGGGTAGGCTGAAGTGCAAGCAATGCTAATGTGGCAGGGAAAGGGAAAGGACAAGACACACATGCAGGGAGGAAGGGAGGCACTGCATGTATGGTTATCTCTGTAAGGGAAAGTGTTTTTCATTTTCTCCTTTCACTAAAATGCTTGTCTGTCAGCTATTATTCTAAAGCTAAGAATCCAAATTCAGACAGACTAGGAAGAAGGATTGGCCATCCACTTTCGAAATAGAAAAGAACTTTGAAAACTCTGTGTACAATAAAGCACATACAGAGTGGAATAACAGATATGGCAACTGAGGCTGAGCCCTCAAATTTGGAAACACAAAAAAGAAGGAACAAGTGCATCTAAATTCGAAAATCAATCTCCATAATAGTCTATGTGTTTCCTACTGCCAAGGGGGCCCTTTGGATTAGTGAGAGAAGACATTCACCCTGAAACCCACAGCGTCCCTTTTCAGCAGAAAGTAGCTAAGAGAACACGCCATCCCCTTTTCCTTATGAATCAGGGTGAAGTCTCTCTCAGGGAGGAGTGATAGGGAATGGCAAGGGACACACTGACAAAGGAGATTAATCAGAACTGGCTTTGACAAGCACTGTGGCAATTAGACAATTAAAACAGACGTGGGGGGGGAATGAAGAACGAACTGGGGATGAGGGTGGAGAAAACAGTGCAACAATGAATGAATGAAAACCCAAAATCTCTGTAAATGTTCATTAAAACTAATAAAATTTAATTAAAAAAATAAATAAGGATGATAAAAGAAAAAAAAGAGAAGGAACAGTTTTAAGCAGAAACTACTGATTAGAACATGGAATTTGATAAGCATGAATGTGGGAAAACTGGACATCACTAAGAAAGAAATTTTAATGTTGTTGTTGTTGTTGTTGTTACATGCCGTTGAGTCTCCTGCGACTCATAGTTACCCTATGTACAATAGCCCTAAACTCTGCCCTATCCTGTACTAGTCTCAGCATCTCTGACACACTTGCCCCCGTTATTACCCCAGTCACTGAATCAATCCATCTCTTCCTCTCCTGTGCTGTCCCTCCACCCTCCCAAGCATGATGTTCCTCTCCAAGAATTGGTCCCTCCTTGTAACATGTCTAAAGTATGTCAGACGAAGCTTCAGAATCCATGCCTCCAAGGAGCAGCCCTGCTTCACCCTCTCCAGGACAAACCTGTTCATTGTCCTTGTAGTCCATGATATATTCAATACTCTTTTCCAACACAGAACACATAAATATTGACATAGTAGGTATTGGTGAAATGAGATGAATTGGCATTTTCAATATGATCTATTACACTGGTGATAAAAAGGTGAGGAAAAAATGGGGTCACTTTCATAATTAAAAATACCATTTCTAGATACATCTTTAAATACAATATTATACTGGGAGTAACAGGATAATAGCCATACACATACAGGGAAGACCTATTAATACCTCTATAATTCAAATTTATGCACCAACAACCAGAGCCAAAGAGAGGGAAACAGATTATTTCTACGAGCTTTTACAGTCAGAAATCAATCTAACATGCAATCAAGGTACATTAATAATAATGGGTGAGTGGAATACAAAACTTGGGAACCAGGAAGAAGGATCAGTAGATGGAAAACACGGACTTGGTGACAGAAATAAGGCTGGAGATAGAATGTTGGAATTTTTCACAATCATTTATTCATAGCAACTATCTTTAGTAAGAAACATAAACACCTGCTATGCATACAGATTTCACAGGACTCAAACTGATTAAATGTGGGAGGAATCATTGGAGAAGTTCAGTATCAACAGTGAAAACCAAGCCAGGAGCTGATTGTACAAAAATATTATGCAATATTATATAATATATTAATATATAATAATATACCAATATACAAGTTTAAATTAACTCTAAAGAAGGTCAAATCAAATCCACAGGAATCAAAATGTGATCTTGAATCTATTCCATTTAAATTTTAAAAATAACTCAGAAACAGGTTTGAAACCCTGAACACAAATGAGTGAAGCTCAGATGAGCTTTGTGAGGATAGCAAGAATATCATTCATAAAGAATGCAAATGGTCATTTCAAAGAAGGAAGAAGAAAATGCCAAATTAATGTCAGAAGAGACTCTGAATATTTCACTCTATAGAACACCAAGAAGCCAAAGCAAAGGGAAGAAGTTAAGGAGCTGAATAGAAGATTTCAAAGGGCAGCTCAGGAAGGCAATGCAAAGCATTATAATGAAATGTGCAAAGAGCTGGAGTCAGAAAATCAAAAGGACCGAACCCACTCAGCTTTTCTTAAGCTGAAGGAACTAGAGAACAAATTCAAGCCACAAGGTACAATATTTAAGAATGCTATGGGCAGAATATTGAATGTTCCAGGAAGCATTAAAAGAAGATGGAAGGAATATACACAATCATTGAACCAAAAAGAACTGGCTGACACAGAAGAATTTAAAAAAACAATATATGATCAAGAGACAATGGTGATGAAGAAGGAATTCTGCTCTGAAGAAATTGGCAAAAAAGAAATCCCCAGGAATATACGGAATACCAATTGACATATTTCAACAAACAGATGCTTCCCTGGACGTACTCACTAGGTTTGCCTAGAAACCTGAAGAAAAAATATCTGGCCAACTGACTGGAAAAGATCCACATTTATTCCTATTAAAAAAAAAAAGATGACCCAACAGAGTGCGGAAATTATTGAACAATATCACTAATATTACACGCAAGCAAAATCCTACTGAAGAGTATTAAAAAATGAGTGGAACAGTACACTGACAGAGAACTACCATAAATACAAGCTGGGTTTAGAAGAGGTCATGATACTAGATACATTACTGTCAGTCTGAGATGGGTCTTGGGAGGAAGAAAAGAGTACCAGAGGAACATCTATCTGTGTTTCATTGATGATGCAATGGCATTTGACTATGTAGATTCCAACATACTGTGGCTGTCTCTGAAAAGAATGGGAATCCCAGAACACTTGATTGTGCTTATGTGAAACCTATACTTAGACCAGGAAACCGACCTCAGAACAAGGCAAGGAAACACTGCATGGTTCAAAATCAAGAAAGGACAATAATAACATGTGATAAAGTATGCTTTCCCTATCTGCCATTCTTTTTGCATCGTAGAACCCATCCTCTTTCAACTTCTCAAAGGGTCTATTCATTTTAGAGCAATCGATTTCCTTCTCTTTACAACCTGAGTTTTGCTAATGATACAATCTTGCTTGTTGAAGTTGAAGAGGATTAAAATATTTACTGCAGAAGATGAAAGATGACAGCCTTCAATATGGATTTCATCTCAACTTCCAGAAGACAGAAGTCTTCTCCACTGGACCAAAAAGGAATATCATGATAGACCGGGGCGGGGAGGGGGAAATGAAATTGTCAACAATTTTAAATGACTTCAGCCTACAATCAATACCAATCACCAGATTGGGACATGTATTACATTGGACAAGTCTGTTGTTAGGGACCTTTTCAAATTTGTGAGGGCCAATGATGTCAGTCTGAAGACTAAATTACACCTAATTCAGGTCATGGTCTTTTCTCTCTCTTGACATGCATCTGAGAGCTGAACAATGAGTAAGAGTGATAGAAGAATTTATGCCTTTGAGCTGAGGTTTTGGAGAAGATTGTTAGATATCCTGTGAACTTGCAAAATAATAAACATATATGTCCCAGAGAAAGTATAGTCAAAGATAGCAAACCTTTATCTTATATACTTTGGGAATGTTGCTAAGGAAAGCTGTTCCTTAGAGAAGGATGTAATGTTTGGAAAAGTGAAGCATCAGTCAAAGAGAAGAGGACCCTCAGCCAGATGGAATGACACAATGACTGCAGAAATGAACATAATTCTGTCAGAGATGATAAAGATGACAGAGCAGACAGGACAAGGCTCAGATCTGTTGTTTATAGGGTCTTTATGAAGTGCACTTGACTCACTGGCACCAAACAACAACACTGAAACATTGTCTTTAATAAATACACATTATTCAGTATGTACCACTGACATATATTTCCACTGACTTTACAAAACCTCCATTGACCCCATAAGCCATCTTCAGCTTTTTGAGTACTTTTCACTTTTCTGTTCTGTGTAGATCCCAGCAAACTGTGGCTGACTCTGAGAAGAATGGGAATCCCTGAACACTGATTGTGCTTATATGAAAGCTATACTTGAACCAGGAAGAGGTCTAGAAGGTCCATTTTTCAAGGCAAAAATGATTGATTAGTATGCCAGTCTTTCCATCTTATGCTCACCTCTCATTAACCCACTACACAATTCTTCTTGTCAAGTATATTGCTGTTTATCACCAAAATCTTCCAACAAAGCATTTACCAAAGCATTCTTATTTCTGCATCTTACTCAAAATATTGACAAAATTAGACAGCCACTCATTCCTTCTTGAGAATCACCCTCAGAATTTATGACTTCACATTTTGCTGTGCTTTCACTCCTGACTCACTAAACTCCATCCCTGTACCTGCCTTCTCTTACAGTTTAAACTTGACAAATTACAGTGGCCCAGGCTTATAGGCTCCATTGTTCTCAATGTTCAACTTTTCTTTTAGTGAGCTTATATACTTCCTTGTAGTTTTAAATACCACTAATGTAAAAGACTGTAACTTCATTAATGACCTCTCCAAAGAACTCTAACCTGTCATTCTTTCCATAATATTTCCACTTAAATACCTAATCATTTTATTGACCCTAACATAGCAAAAGAGAACTTTAGTTTCTTCTTCAACTATATGCTTTTAGACACTTCTGCAACTCGGTAAATCCTTATACTACACACCCGGTTTGCAGGTGAAACTATAATCATGATTTTGTATCCGTTTATTTCCCTCGTGCCTTACACATAATCACAGAACAAGTTACATCACATCCATTTCAAAAATAGATTTTAGATCAAAAAGCTAAAGATAACCTAAAGAGTGGGAAAATATGTGCAACTATATATCTTGATGAATGTTTAATTGCATTATCTGTAAAGTCATCCTACAGCTCAACAGAAAACAATGGAACAGTCCAATCAAAAAATAAACAAATAATATGAATAAACATTTTAGTAACAAACTCTCAGTAAGAACATAAAAAATTGCTTAACGTCAATAATCAAGAAAGAAAAGCAAATTAAAAAGAGAGTGAAGTATCACTTTAGCCATACTAATATAGTCATTATCAGGAAAAATAGAAAGCGGTAAATATTAACAAGGATGTGAAGAAATTGTAAATTTTGTTCATTATTTGGTGGGAGTGTAAAATGCTACAGCAGCTCTGGCAAACCGTTTAGTAGTTTCTTAAAAAATTAAAGATAGAATCATCATATGAAACAATAATTACACTTCCAAGTACATATTCAAAATAATTTAAAGCAAAGAACAAATAAATACTTTTACATAAATGTTCATAATGCACTGTACCTAACAGTCAAGAGGTAAAAACAATCCAAGTGTGCATCAGCAGATGAATGGATAAACAAACTGCGATATAGTTATCTGATGCAGTGTTACTCATCCAATAAACAGAAATGTAATTTTGATATATACTACAACATCTTGGCAGGAATCAGAGAGTACCAGATGAATATCTATTTCTGTTTCATTGACTATGCAAAGACATTTAAAGACCGTGTGAATCACAACAAACTGTGGCTGATCTTGAGGAGAATGGGAATCCCAAAACACTTGATTGTACTCATGAGAAACCTATACTTGGACCAGGAAGCAGTCCTCAGAACATAGAAAGGAAACACTGCATTGATCAAAATTAGAAAAGGAGACTGTCAAGGATACATTCTGACTCCATACCTTTTCAATCTATATGCAGAATAGATCATTCGGGAGCCTGAGCTTTATAAGGAGGAATGTGACATTGGAGGAAGGCTGTTCAATAACCTAAGTTATGCAGATGATACAACCTTGCTTGCTAAAACTGATGAGGACCTGAAGCACTTTTTGCAGAAAGTCAAAGATTATAGTCTTCAATATGGATTGGAGCTCTACATCAAGAAAGCAAAGATTCTCACCATTGAGTCTATAGGCAGCACCATGATAGATGGAGAGGAGATTGAATTTATTAACAATTACAGCTTGCTCAGGGACTTCTCCAGAGTACTGAGAAACAATGATGTCATTCTAGAGACTAAGGTGTGCCTGATACAGGCCATAGATTTTGCAATTATTTGCTATGCAAATAACTGAGAGCTGGGCAATGACTAATGATGACAAAAGTCTTGAACATACCATGAACCACCAAGAAAACAAATAGGTCTGTCTTGGAAAGGGTGAAGCCAAGTTTCTCCTAGATTTTGAAGCTTCATCTCTTATACTTCGGGCATGTGGTCAGAAGGGACAATTCCTTGGAAAAGGACATCATGTTTGGAAGGGTGGAGGGACAGCACAGGTGAGAAAGACCCTGGGTGGGATGAATTGATACAGTAACTGGGGCAATAAGAGTAGGTGTATCAGTAGGTGTCAGTGAGACTGACTCAGGATAGGGTAGGCTTCAGAGATGTACATAGGGACATTATGCGTTGCAGGCAACTCAATGCCACATAACACCAGCAACAGCGATGCCTTTGAGTTGTTGTGCCGAAGAAGAGTATTGAACATACCATGAACTGTTAAGAGAACAAACAGGTTCAACTTGGAGAGGGTAAAACCAGGCTGTTCTTGGAGGCAAGGATTTTGAAGCTCTGTCTGACACACTTTGGGCATGTTGCAAGGAGTGACTAGTCCTTGGAGAGAGACATCATGCTTGGAAGGGTGGAAGGACAGGACTAGAGAAAAAGATTTGGATAAGATGGATTGACTCAGTGACAGGGGTAATGGGAGTAGATGTGTCAGAGAGAATGAAGTTGACTCAACACAGAGCAAGTTTCAGAGCTGTTGTACATAGGTTCTCTGAGTCTCAAGTGACTCAACGGCCCATAACAAAAACAATAACCTTACACTGGTTTAGTGTCTTCATAGTATTTACTACTATCTGAGAGTGTCTGGTCCAGTGTTACGTTCACTTTTTGTCTAATAGATGTTAACTGTATCCAAACCAAGGATTTTGTTTGTATTTTTCATTACTGTTACTAGATCTTAGACTATCCAGAATGCTGGAGAGTCAGGCCCTGACTCATAACAAGGTCACACATTATGAGTTTCCATCACAGTGGTACAGAGGGTTTTCACGGACTGATTCTTAGAAGTAGACCACCAAGCCTAGTTCATCTTAATCCGGAAACTCCACTGACACTTAATCAACATCATAGCTATATTCATAAATTTTCACTGAAATGAGGGATCTCTGTACTTAAGGTATATATACCAAGAATTAAACTAGCCTTGCTTACAGAAGGCAAAGATTTTGCCACAGAACCACCACGGTCCTTCACATAGAGTTTCTTGTGGTTTTGGTTAAATGCCATCAAGTCACAGTGATCCTGTGAGCAATAAATGGAAATCTTGCCCTATATGGCTTCATTGTCACAATCTCTACTACTGAGGCCCTTCCTCACTTTCTCTGACCCTCCACTTTTCATAGTATGATATCTTTTCCTAAGGACTGATCCCAAACAACATGTCCAAATTTTGAGAGACAAGATTTCACCATCCTTGCCTCTACGGAGGGCCCTGGCTCTACAGACTTGTTCACACTTTTCATAGTCTATCTCATGTTCAATACTATTTGTCAACAGTTCAAAGACATCAATTCTTCTTTGGTCTTCCTTAGTCATTGTGCATGTAAAAGGAGGGGTGAGGGAGAGGGAATGGTGGAGTAGATTCTAACTCAGTGACCTCATGTCTTTCAGAGTAGAATTGTACCTCATGGAGTTTGCATGGTTGCTGCCTCCTAGAAGCAAGAAGCAAGTCAGTAGGTCTTTCTTCCAAGGCATCTCTGAGTGGGTTCAAATAGTCAGCCTCATGGTTAGTAGTCAAACAAAAACCATTTGTGTAAACCAGGAACTCCTGTAGTATAAACGAATCATCTAACAAACAAATCCAAATCCATTGCTATTCAAGATTTCAACTCATAGAAACTTTGCAGGACAGAACGTTCCACGGAGATTCCAAGGATGTAAATCTAGCCTACAGGGACTTCACCTTTCTCTCACAGAGAAGCTGGTAAGTTCAAGCAGCCAAGCCCTTTAACCATTGTGCCACCATTACTGACTTAGTCCTAAAACATTGATGTTGGTAAGTGCTGTGGAGTTAAGTACAACTTACATGACCCTATTAACCTATTCAGAGAGCATGTTGTTGTTGTTGTTACTGTTAGATGCAGTTGAGTATGACCAAACTTCAACTGAGGCCTGGGGTGAAGCCCAAGCCTAGCCAACCCAGGGGGCCAATGCCTGGGTTGGCTGGGCCTGCGGAATGGGGCGGAGCCTGAGGTAGAGAGCAGTGGATGGGAGGGGCCGAGTTGTGAGGCTCTGCGAAGTAGTGGAAGCTTCAGGGGGGCTGGCCCTTGGGAAGGTGGACCCAGGTACTGGGTTGGGGGTGCTGCTTAGGGAATAAAATGGATGGTAGTTGTCTCGATGGTGGTTTCATCTTGATGGCAGTCAGGCAAGGGAAGTTTCTGAGATCCTTTCTGTGGTATGTTACTGTTCTTTTTCCCCTAGAGTAAGGGTAATGGCGGAGCCATGCTCAAGGGTGTGGATTTAAAATCTTGTAGTATGTATTAATAATAAATTTATTAATTTTAGAAGAATATTCTTTAAAAGACACAGCAATCATTTGTCTATTTGCTGTACTGAACAACTTGGAGTTGCTGTGTCGCTGAACACTACCCCACAGTTGTGTCAAATACCACAATGGTTATTACCCATTTTATGTACAGTAGTTGGATGAGCTTCCAGATTGATTCATGTTGGGAAGCACAGTGGCATACACTTCCTAATCTAGGTGCCTCTGGAAACTGTAAATTCTCTTATAAATGTACAGAAATTATGTTAATTATAGAACAGAGTTCAGGTCTTTTGTGCAAAGCTTACTCTGAGTCATATTCGACTCAAGAACACTTAACCAGTGCTAAATGAGACTAGTGTTATTATAGCTAGAGGAACATTCTTCCACTTTGCACATCACTCTTTGTCAATGTGCTGTATGAGGTAAGCTGGCTTTGTCATGATGCTGAACTTTGTGCCATGGGGAGATCAAATACCAGAATAGTTTCCCACTGTGGACAGTGTTTGGTGGAGCTCCCAGTTGTAAAACAGGTTTGGAAGCGGGAGAGGCATTCACTTTCTAAACCACATACCTCTGGAAACTCTATGAACTTCGAGAAACAATTGTAGCTATGCAAAGGCATTAGGTCTTTCGTTCATAGAGTTGCTATGAGTCGACTCTATGAACTCAAGGGCAATCCACAATAATAACAACAATGAACCATAGGACGATTTTATAGGATGGTTGAAACCTTTACATTTTGCAACCACAGAAAGTTCTAGTAGTAATTATTTACAGTGTTAATTAATCTTGTCTCTGAGTTTCAAACCCCCATTGATTGATTACCTGGCAGAGGTGGAAGTTAGCATAATTTTGAAAGTTAAGATGGAGAAAAATGGCAGTTTTGAGAGTGCTATATATAAAGGACACTGTACACAGAGCACTTCATCTCACATACTTTGGATGTGTTGTCAGAAAGTGCAAGTTCTTGAGAAAACATGTTAGGAAAAACAGCTGGGAGATGGATGGGCAATCCCCTGTGTGACCAACTGCCTCTGAAAACCCACAGAGAGGCAGCTATGGGTCGATTCTGACTCTGTGGTACACAACAACAACATGAGCAGCAGACCTGAACCCTGCCCTATCAGGTGCTCTCCGCATCATCGCTGACACACTTGAGCCTCTTCTGCAGTTGCTGTTTCAATTAATCTCATTGAAGATCTTCCTCTCCTTTGCTGACTCTCCATCTTTCCATGCATGATGTCCCTTTCCAAGAAACAGCGTCACTTAGCTATGTGTCCAATGTATGGGAGACTTTGCCTCCAAGGAGCACTCTTATTGAACTTCTTCCAAGACACATCTGTTTGTTCTTTGGGCACCCCATGGGCTATTCAGTGCTCTTCTCCAACATTACAACTCAGAGGAAAGGAGATAAGGCTTAATAATTTAAGCCTTAATGCATAAAGGCAATCACACAAATTCTTACAGAGTTTCTCAAACAACTCTTTCTCATTTCCCCAACTAAGTTTCATTTCTACTGGTTTATGCATACAAAAGTCCAGAACCTAGCTTAGCTCAGAGGCATAGCTCTGTTAAATAAAACTAATCTGACAGGATCAGACCACTGGGGTTTGGTCATTCACATTCTGGATGGTTGGAAATTATAATGCGCCAAACCTCCTTGGGTACTCAGTGAACCACACTCTCCACCACCTCCCTACACACTCCAGGCAATTACCCATCTGGTTTGCCTGGCTCGCCTGAGTGTGTTTGAATGAGGTTGCTCAGCTGAAAAGGAATGGTGTGTGTCCAACCTGAAAGGCAGCTGCCAGCAGTGGTACCCAGCCCTACTTTCTTTGTCAGTTGTTCTCTCCAGCCTGCCTCCCAAGAAGCAGAACTATAGCAGGCAGAGGAGGAAAAGGGGAGCCTGTAGCAGGAGTCAAGAGATCTGAGTTCAAATCCTTGACTGCTTCTAACTCACTGTGTGAATTATTCAACTTCCTGCTCCATTCCAAATTTCTGTTTACCAACAGAAATCTGGTAGTGCAGTGACTAACTTGGTTAACTTGGTTGTTAAGCAATAAGTTAATGGTTCAAATCCACCAGCTGCGTAACAGAAGAAAGATGTGGAAGTTTGCTTCCATAAAGATACACGCTTTTTGAACACCATACAGGACAGTGTTCTATTTTGTTCTGTAGAGTTCTACAATATGGGGTTATGTAGCTGAGCTGAAATGGGGAGGTTCATACTAGGTAATCTCTGTCATTCCAGAGTGGTCAGTGTCATTGCTGAGTGAAAAGTGTTCGCTAGAACTCAAGAAACCACCTCCAACTTAGAGTACGTATAAATACTTCTGTGTTTTATGATTTTGCTATTTCCCCCCTAACCTCATAATTACAACTTACCCTCTACACATGCCTGTGACATGGGTGAATGACAAACACTAATTTACCTGTTTTGCAGAGGAAGAAGTTAGGCCACAGAATGAGTAAGTGTTACCTCTATTTACCAAAAGCAGTGGTCAGACAGAAGCTCATGTTCCAGACCCAGTCTCAGGACACCAGTCCCAGGGCCCTGCTGAATCATAAGACACTCTGCTTTACTTTGTTTTTCATTCTGAAATAGATGGAAAATACTTCAAGATTGCATGCCCCTCTGAACAATTCCCAGCTATTAGTGTTAATACAATTGGAGAAAAGAAAGACCATTCTGTTTACTTCAATAGACAAGCTATGAAATATTCTGTGGCTAGTAAATGAGGTAGATGAGGGTTCATGACTCTGAAGTAAAAGGTCGTTGTTGTTGTTATGTGCTGTCGAGTCACTTGCGACTCATAGCGACCCTATCTACAACAGCCCTAAAACCTGCTCTATCCTGTGCCAATTGCGCTGCCTCTCACACACCCATCCCAATTACCCCAGTCACTGAATCAATCCACCTCATAGAGGGTCTTCCCTTCCTGCGCTGTCCCTCCACCCTCCCAAGCATGATGTCCCTCTCCAAGGACCTGTCCCTCCTGGCAACATGTCCAAAGTATGTCAGACGAAGCCCCAGAATCCTTGCCTCCAAGGAGTAGCCTGGTTTAACCCTCTCCAGGGTGAATCTGTTTGTTTTCTTGGAAGTCCACGGTACATTTAGTACTCTACTCCAGCACCACAGCTCAAAGGCATAAATTCTTCTTCTATCCTCCCTAGTCATTGTCCAACTCTCTGATGCATAACAAGTGATTGCAAAGACCATGGCCTGTATCAGATGTACTTAGTCTCCAGAGACACACTGTTGCTCCTGAGTACTTTAGAGAGGTCCCTAACAGCAGACTTTCCCATAGCAATACATTTTTTTTTTATTTCCTGGCTGCTGGTGTCAAGAGTGTTGACCGTCGAGCCGAGCAAACTAAAGCTGTGAACAATCTCAATCTCTTTGCCATCCATCCTGATGTTGCCAGTTGGTTCAGTGGTGAGAATCTTTGTCTTCTTGACATTGAGCCTCAGTCCATACTGAAGGCTGTAGTCCTTGACCCTCTGCAGCAAGTGCATCAGGTCCTCCTCAGTTACAGCAAGCAGGGTTGTGTCATCTGCATAACACAGATTGTTAATAGATCTTCCACCAACCCTGACGCCACACTTCTCCTCATAGAGCCCAGCCTCTCAGATAATCTGCTCTGCATACAGGTTGAAAAGGTATGGAGATAGGACACATCCCTGGCGTACACCCTTCCCAATTTTGAATCATGCAGTGTGAGCATACATGCTGTCAGAGACCAAGAAAAATATGAAAAGAGCAAATATAAAATATAAGACTCAATTCTACTTCTAGCTTTTGCACTTACAAACAAGATATTCATTTACTCTGCACCTTAGTTTTTTGTCTGTAAAATGTAGCTGTACCTGCCCAAAATATTCTTAGAAGGGTGATTAAGTGATGAGAAAAAGGACAATTATTCATGGTGATTGCTCATTTAGTTATCATCTTTCCGTCTTTCCCTCCTTCTCCTTATCCCCGTCTCCTTACCTGATCTATAGTCCTCCTCCAACCTAGTCAATGCAGAAGGCTATGGATTCCAAAACCCCATATCCCATTGGTTAAGTTCTTGTGTGCTGTCAAACCAGAACCACCTTACAGCTGACCCTCCAGTGAGTTTTCAGAGATAAGAAATTGCATGGGAAGACATTACTCATTCTTCTCCTGCAGAGCCACTACTAGGTTCGAGCACATGCCTCTGGGATTGCAGGTCAGCTTCTTACCGCTAAGCTACCAAAAAGAGCCTGAAATGTACAATTCTAGCCTCACTGATGACACACTATATCATAAGAAATACATCAATGACACTAGTTTCTACCCGTAACAGAGATCTAGAGAGCAGTGGTGGTTTCATTGGTTGAAGTCAGAGGTCTGGACTTTATTCCTGGCCAATGCACTGCAAACATAGCAAACATTCCTCAGTGGTGGAGGAGGCTTATGCATCAGTATGATACTGAGTTTCCAGGTGAAGATAAGCTAGGACGAAACCTGATAATCTACTTGCGAAAATTACCTCCTGAAACCTTTGTGGATTCCTACTGTCCAAACTACAACTACTCATAGGCATGTGCAGACCAGGCAGTACTTCATCCACGGGATGTGTGTCACTCTGGTGAAGGGCTAGCTCAGTAAATATTAACAACAATAACCAGATGTGCCAGAGAATGGATTTAATCATTTAAGAAAGAGTTTGTACATAAAGCTTACAAACAATATACTATCGCTTTTGACAAGCTCCCTTTCATGTTATACTCAAGTACTTTTACTCACTTGAGTAGCCGGTCGAACTGTTAGTCATTCCATTAAAAGGGACATACTAGAAGTCAGAGTAATGACAATAAAAAACACATAGTAGAAAAAAAAGAGTAATTTATTGGTGGTGGTGTTGTTTACCATCAAATCAGAACCGACCCATAGCTAATCCTCCGGTGTGAGACAGACTCAAACTGCATGTCTTTGGGATAGCAGTGCAGCTTCTTTCTATGAGGCCACCAGAACACCCTCATTTATTAATAATATAAATTTTCTATCAAAGCTGTTATTTCCTTTTTACATTTGGGCAATTAGCGAGTTACATTTTCCAATGTTTATCGTACCTACAGGGAGCTCTAGTGACACAGTGGTAGAAGCTGCATTGAAGTCTTAAAGGAATGCAGTTCTAATTCACCAGCTGCTTCTCAGATAAGCAAATGCTTCTCATGGGATTTACTGACTCTAAAATCCTGATTGAGGGGGTTAGCTATGTGTTGATTCTAACTAAACAGCAGCCTACAAAAGCAACAACACAGATTTTTTTAAAAAAAACAAAAACTTAACATGAGAGAACAGGCTAAGGAAAGTTTACGTTTGAGTCCAGGGAAGTTTCTGGGAGCCTGTGTCCTCATTGTAGTATATGAAGAACCTCGGACTCTGAGCTGTCAAACATGCCTTCTGGTCTACTTCTCCTACTAGCTGGAGAGGTGCACACCTGCAGTAGGCAAACTTACTGTCTGAGCCTCAGTTTCCCTATCTTTCTAGAGTAGAATATTGTTGCTGCTATTGTTCTTATTGTGTGCCATAGAGTCAGAATCAACTCACAGCTGTCTGTAAATCATACTGGAGGAGATTGCCCATCTTTCTCCCAAGGAGTAGCTAGTGGATTCAAACTGCCTGTCTTCAAGTTGGCAGCAAAACTCAGCACTCACTAGATCACTAGAACTTCCTAGTGCAGAAGGGAATCCTTAATGGCAAAATGTTATGCACTCAGCTGCCAAGTAAGTAATAGACAATGATTCAAATTCATCAAGGATTTTCTTAAAAGAAACACCTGATTATTTACTTTCGAAAGAGCACAGCCATTGGAACCTTATAAATGGCATGCAAAAGATGATCATGATTCACAATTGATTCCATGACAACTAGTTTGCTTTGGAAACTTTGGTTCCTTTGTGTGTTTGGCAGAATAGAACATGTTGTCCCCAACATGCATCCAACTATGAGGTTCATAGGAGCTGACATACAGTATATACACATGCCTTAGAGTCACTGTGTTTGGGATTCAGATGCCAAAGTTCTTAAGATTCTTTTCATAGTCTCTGATGATGTTGTTCCATTTTTGTGTTCTTCTTGTTGTTGTTTTACTTCTAATAACATTAAACTTTATTTTCCAGAAGGTATTAGTAAAATGTGTACAAGGATCTAAGGGGAGAGGGGGGAGTAGAGGAGTGAGGATGGAGGGGCAGTAATCATAGGGTCACACAATTTGATGGGTGGAGTAATGGGTGGTTAAAGGACACTGGAAAGATCTGGGGTGAAAAACAATGCATACGAACTTTGTACATGAACCAGTATAAAGTAAAATTTTATGTATTATAAAAATTCAGGAACTCTGAATTCCATCACATCTTTAAACAAATTTCTTAGGAGTTTTAGACAAAGAAAAATCTATGGACAACTTTCTGAGAAATTCTGGTCTAATGATAACATATTCCAAACTGTGACCTGAGAAGAAAGAAAATGGGGGAAATAAATTTTAACATTTCTCCATTTATTTTTATTTTTAAATGTTTACTGGAAAACATTTCTTTTAATGTTAAATGCCACTGAAAAGTGATTATTCCTAAGCTGTATAGAGAATTTATACATATATACATTACTGAACATCTTAGTTTGCTGTTGCAGTGGAAATATCACTGTTGAGTGGGTTAAAGAATAAAATTTATTTTCTCACATTTCTAGAAGCTATAATTCCAAATCAGGGTTTAGCTGTGTCAATTTCTTCCTTTTAGGCACTCTTGGAGGAGTTCCTTGGGTCCAAACATGGCATACCTCTTCCCTGTATGCACATCTCTATCTAATCTGGTCTTTCCCTAACACAGAAGTTATTTAATTTAGGATCCACTTGAGTCAAGTGTGATCTAATTAATATATCAAAGAAAACTCTATTGTGAAGCTCGGTTATATTCATAGGTACTGGGTTAGGATTCTCACATCTATTGGAGGGAGTGCAGTTTGATTCATAACACTGAGTCTCACCATTTAGTGACTTAGTCACAAACACTGACGAGAACTATGAGGATTTTGTTTAGATTCTATTGAGTTGAGTATCCTTCATAGTGACCCTATGAACAACTAGCCTGAATCCTACCCTATGCTATATCATCCTCATCATCTCTAATACATTAGAACCCATGGCTGAAGTCACTATGTCAATTCATCCTTTTAGAGGTTCCCTCTCCTTCCTTGACCCTCCATCTTACCGAACATACGGTCCCTTTCAAGGAATAGCCTCACCTAGCTGAACATCTAAAGTATGAAAGACGAAGTTTCACCATCCTTGCTTCCAAACAGCATTCTAGCTGTATTTTTTTCCAAGACATATATTTTTGTTCTTTTGGCAGTTCATAGGATATGCAGCACTCTTCTCCAACACCCTAACTCAAAGGCAATAATTCTTCTGCCATCCTTATTCATCATCCAGTTCTCTGATGCAGATGGATACTGGCTGAAAGCAGAGAGTACCAGAAGAATGTCTATCTGTGTTTTATTGACTATGCAAAGGCTTATGACTGTGTGTATAATAACAAAATATGACCAACATAAAAAATAATAGAACACATAATTATGTTCATATGGAATCTATACCTAGACCAAAAAACTGTTGTCTGAACAGAGCAAAGGAATACTACATGGTTTAAAATCAGGAAGGGTGTGTGGCAGGATTGCATAGTTCTGCCATACTTATTTAATCTGTATGGTAAGCAAATAATGAGTTAAACTTGACTTTATGAAGAAGAAAGTGGCATCAAGATTGGAGGAAGATTCATGAACAACTTGCATTACATGGATGACACAACTTTGCTTGCTGAAAAAGAAGAGGATATGAAATGCTTGCTACAGAATATCAAGGACTAAAGCTATCTTTATGGATTGTATCTTAATATCAAGAAAACAAAGATCCTTACTACTGCAGGACAGTCAACATCATGATAGATGTAGAAAAGATTGAAGCTGTCAATAATTTCATCCTACTTAGATCAACAATCAACATCCATGGTCAGAAGACATACTGCACTGGGCAAGTTCCCTATCAGAGATCTCTCCAGAAGGCTGAGGAATAATGATGTCAGTTAAGAAAGACTAAGGTGCACTTAATTCAGACAATGATCTTCTCAATCACCTGTGAGGATGGAGAAGGTGGTTTATGGCCCAAGAGCGGGTACATTTACAAAGACCATAAGGTAATCCTAAAATACCTGGGCCATGCACATTTTTAAGCATTCAGGTACTAGAGCAAAGGTTGGCTATTAGAAATCACCCCAAGGCACTTAGGAAGAAAGGTCTGTGGATCTGCTTCCAAAGGTCACAGGCACCAAAACTCTGTAGAGGACGGCTATACTTTGAAAAACCTAAAGTCATCACAGTCAGAATTGACATGATAGCGACTAGTCCAGTTTGAGTCTTTTAAAGTGATGTTGATGACTGCTCAGCTTTAGAAACCAGTACTAGGAAGCAAAGCCTCAGAAGAGAAGCAGAGTCTGGCATGCATGTCAGTCGTCTCTCTCCTATGTCCAGCAGAAGTAATCTTTTCTCTCACTTGTGAACATCTGCGATAATCATTGTGGAGAGCCAGCTTGTTTGTTAATAGGGAAAGAAAAGCTATTTACCTAGTTTGCAAGCCAAGGGAGAGCTTAATTAATGTCAGAGCAGATATGATTTCCTCTTCTCTCTTTGCCCTAGGAACTCACAGGGATGCTGAGAGGATTTTTAATTAATGTTTGAAAGCATTCAGAGATCCCCGGACAAGAGGTATTAGAGAAGGGTATAGCATGGTTATTGTTGTTATTAATAGTATGGGACATTAATAGAAAAAAATACAGTCCTTTTAGGATAGTGAATAACTTAATACACACCTAGCCATGGTCTTCATGACTCTCATACAATAATTGCGTGGAACGATGCAAATAAGGTGCTTGTGGTCCACTAGGGGATTGGACAGCTTGCTCAAATTCAGAATAAATGCAAATAAGCCCTGTGGGAAGTATAGTGGTTAAGATTATGGGTCAATTTGTCTGGGCCATGATTAACAATAGTTTGTCAGAGTGTTCTACTAAATGTAATTTGGCAGTAATGGAATGATGCAATTGTTCTCCAGTTTTTAATCTGACATAATTATCCTTCAATTTGGGCCCTTAGCCAACTAAACACCATCAACATATCTGATCTAGAGGACACACAGCCCTTATCTTGGAAATTGTGCTACTATGAAAGCAGTGTGCTACAAATGGAAGAGCAGAGACAGTCACAAAATGACAGTCCTGGAGCACAAGCTGATTTGCAAGGACCTTTTCTCAATGCTGCCTCAGACAAAAATCCTTCCCTAAAGCTGATACATGAGATTTGGACTTAGAGCCTCCTAAACTCAAGACAGGCAGCAACTTGAGGCACAAGGCATCACAGAAGTGACTTGAGGTCTGAGCGATCTTATCAAGAGTTGGCAGGGGGAAGGGAGGTGCTGGATGGGGTATGCTGGCATACAAGGGGATGCTGATGGAGCAGGGAAAAGGAAGGGACAAGACACAAACAGAATCCACTGATTACTTCTATAAGGGAGAAGTGAAATTCCTGTTTCTGAGATATTGTTCTAAAGTTGATCATCCAAATCAAGATGGACTAGGAAGAAGGATTGGCCATCCGCTTCTGAAATAACAGGCCTTCAAAAACCCTATCTACAACAGAGCACACTTAGAGCAGACTAGCAAATATGGTACCCGAGGTTGAGCCCTCAAATTGGAAATGCAAAGGAGGAGGAACAGTCATAAGGAGATACTAATGATTGGAAAGTAGTATGTGAGAAGCAGGAATTAAGAAAAACAGCACATCTTTAAGAAGGAAATGAAATGCATAGACATTGACATATTAGGTATTGGTGACATGAAATAGATTGGCATGGGATATTTTGAAGCAGAAAATGATATGATCTACTACATCAAAGATGAAAAGGTGAGAAAAAATAGTCACTTTCATAGTTAAAAAGATCATTTCTAAATCCATCTTGAAAAGTACTGCTGTGATTTACAGGATGATACCCACATGCATGGAAGTCTAGTGAATATCACTATCATTTAAATATGTGCACCAACCACCAGTGACAAAGAGGAGGAAACAGATTATTTCTATCAACTTTTACAGTCAGCAATTGATTGAACAGGCAATGAAGATACATTAATAAAAGTGGGTAACTGGAGTGTAAAAGTTGGATACAGGGAAGATGGATCAGTAGTCACAAAATATATAGTTGGTGGCAAAAATGAGGCTGGGGATAGAATGATAAAATTCTGTTCAATAAATGACTTATGCATTGCAAATAACTTTTATAAGAAACATAAGCATAGACTATATACAGGTATTACACGTAATGCTATGCACAGGAATCAGATCAAATACAACTGTGAAAAGAATTGCTAGAGAAGCTCAATATCAGGGATAAACATTAGGCCAGATGCTGATTATGGAACAGACCATGAACTACTCATATGCAGATTCAAACTACAACTAAAGAAGGTTAAATCAAATCCACAGCAATCAAAATTTGCCCTTGAATCTACCCCACTTGAATTTTAAAACTGTATCAAAGACAGCCATGGAAGGATATTGAGAATATCATCTACAAAGAATGCCAAAGGTCATAACAAAGACAGAGGATGAAGAAAAAAACAAAATGGATGTCAGAAGAGACTCTGTATATTGCATTAGAGAACCAAAACCCCAAAGCAAAGGGCAAAAACTGGAAGTTAAGGAGTTGAACAGAAGATTTCAAAGGGCAGTACAGGAAGACAAAGCAAAGTATTGTAATGAGATGTAAAAAAGCTGGAATCCGAAAATCAAAAGGACCGAACTCATTCAGCATTTCTTAAGCTGAAGAAACTAAAGAACAAATTCAAACCTAAAGTTGTAATACTTAAGAATGCTACAGCAGAATATTGAATGATCTAGGAAGCATTAAAAGAAGATGAAAGGAGTATACAGAGTCACTGTACCAAAAGGAATAGGCTGAGACAGAAGAATTTCAATATACAACATATAATCAAGAGGCAGCGATGTTGACGGATTGGAAGTTCAGGTTTCTCTGAAGAAATTTGCAAAAAACAAGGCTCCAGGAATTAATGGCATAACAATTGACATATTTCAACAATCAGATGCTGCCCTGGACATGCTCACCAGGTTGTGTAAAGAAATCTGGAGGACAATTATATGGTTAACTCTCAGGAAAAGATCCATATTTATTGGCATTCCAAAAGAAGGTGATTACAGAGTGTGGAAATTATCAAACAATATCACTAAAATCACACGCTTGCAAAATACTGTTGAAGATTATTCATAACTGATTGGAACAACACATCAATAGAGAACTACCAGAAATGCAAACTGAGATTAGAAGAGGTGTGGCATTACAGACCTAGAGACATTATTGCCAATATCAGATAGATCTTGGCAGACAGTAGAGTACCAGAGCAATGTCTATCTCTGTTTCATCAACTATGCAAAGGGATTTGACTGTGTAGATCAGAACAAATTGTGGTTAATCTTGGAAAGAATGGTAATCCCAGAACACTTGATTGTGCTCATGAGAAATCTATACTTGGACCTGGAAGCAGTCTTCATAACAGAGCAAGAAACACTATATGGTTCAAAATCAGGAAAGAAATGAGTCAAGGATACATCTTGTCTCCATATCTTTTCAATCTATATGCAGAACATACCATTCTGGAGCCTGGGTTTAAGAGGAGGAACATGGCATCCGAATTGGAGAAAGACTTATCAACAAATTGTGATATGTAGGTGATACAACCTCGCTTGCTGAAACTGAGGGAAGACCTGAAGTACTTGCTGCAGAAGGTCAAGGACTTTAATCTTTAATATACATTGAAGCTCAACATCAAAAAGACAAAGATTCTCACTACTGGGCCAATTGGCAGTACCATAATAGAGGGAGAAGAGATTGAGGGTGTTAACAACTACAGCTTGAGTGGTTCCAAAATCAATACTCTTGGCACCCAGGAGTCAGAAAAAATCAAAAGATGGATTGCACTGGGAAATTTTACTGTTAGGGACTTTTCCAGAGTATTGACTGCTGTAAAGCAACAGAATCACATTAGAAACTAAGGTGTATCTGATCCAGATAATGGCCTTCACAATTACTTGTTATGCATTAGAGAACTGGACAATGACTAAGGATGACAGAAGAAGAATTGATGCCTTTGAGTTGTGGTTCTGCAGAAGATTCTTGAACATATCATGGAGTGCCAAGAGAATAAAAAGGCTGTCTGAGAGAAGAGGAAACCAAGTTTCCCTTGGAGATAAGGATTTTCAAGCTCTGTCTCACATACACTAGGCACATAACCAGCAGGGGCAAGCCCTTGGAAAAGTACATCATGCTTAGAAAGGTGGAGTGGCAGTTCAAGCCTTCTACCTTTCCAAGCATGCTGTTTCTTCCCAAGAAATACACCCTCCCACAGCAACATGCTCAAAGTATGGGAGATGAAGCTTCACTATATTTACCTACAAGAAGCATTTTAGCTACATTTTTCCCTAGCTATATTTGTTCTTATTCATAGCAAATATATTTTTAAGAGACATAAACGCAGGTTATATACCTGGATTTCACCTGATGGTATGCATAGGAATCAGATCAATTACATCTGTGTAAAGAACCGCTGGAGAAGCTCAATATCAGCTGTGAAAACTAGGCCAGGAGCTGATTGTGGAACAGACCACCAACTACTCATATGCAAAT
>NW_006400027.1:568002-594394 GCF_000299155.1 Elephantulus edwardii
GGAGAGGAAGGCCCTCTATGAGGTGGATTGATTCAGTGACTGGGATAATTGGGATGCGAGTGTCAGAGACAGTGCGATTGGCACAGGACAGAGCGGAGTTTAGTGCTGTTGTACATAGGGTCACTATGAGTTGCAAGCGACTCGATGGCACATAACAACAACAACAACAATATTTGTTCTAGCCTCCCTCCCCCCATATATTTCTTTGCTCTTTTGTCAGTTCATTGGACGTTCATAATCTTCTCCAACATCACAACTCAAAAGCATCAATTTTTCTATCATCCTTGTTAATTTCCATAAGACATATAGCAAATGATGAAAAGACTACTATCTTAATCAGGCAATGTTAGTGTTCAAACTGACATCACCATCACAGCTCTTCAAAATTTTGGAGAAATCCCTAACAATAGACTTGCCCAGTGTAATATGCCTGCTGATCTCCTGACTGTTACTATCAATGGTGTTGATTATTGATCCAATCAAGATGAAATCATTGACAACTTCACTCTTTATCTAGCATGATGTTGCCTGTTGGTCTAGTGATGAGGACCTTTGTTTTCTTGATGGTGAAATGTAATCCATGTTGACGACTCTTGTCCATGATCTAGTGTTCATAGGGTTTTCAGAGGCCTGTTATTTAAGAAGTGGATGACCAATCCTGCTTCCTAGTCTATGTTAATCTGTGAACTCTATTACAACCTGTCCACCTTGAGTAACCCTTATGGTATTTGACACACTAGAGGCATAGCTTTCAGTATCACAGCAACCCACAAGTCATAGTTAAGGCATGTTCCTAGAAGGTCCTATTGAAGAGGGTCTTGATGCCCAGAAAGTTAGAGAGTTGGTGAAGCAAAGGAAGACCCTCAACCAGCGGATTGACACAATGACTGCCACAATGAACTCTAACATTCCAGGAAGTGTGAGACTGCCGCAGGATAAGACAGGATTCAGATCTGCTCTTCATTGGGTCACTATGAGTCGTATTTGACTCGATGGCACCTAACTACAACATAATAGACCTTTGCAGCAAGTGTTTCAAGTCCTACTCACTTTCAGCAAGCAAGGTTGTGTCAATTGTATAATACAGGATGTTGATGAGTGTTCCTTGAACCCTGATGCCACATTTTTCTTAATACCATCTGGCTACATGAATTATTTGCTCATCATATGGATTGAATAGGTATGGAGAAAGGATATGTCCCTAAAGCACACCCTTCTTGATTTTAAACCATTAAACCACTCTGCAGATTCCCTTGTTATGTTCAGACAATAGCTTCTTGGTCTAGGTGTAGGTTTTGCTTGAGTACAAATTAAATGTTCTAGGATTTCCATTCTTCTCAAGTTAGCCATAGTTTATTATGATCCACACTGTCAAATACCTTTGTATATTTAATAAAACACTGATAGACATTCTTTTGATATTCTCTACTTTCAGCCAAGATTCATCTGACATTAGCAATGCCATCCAGGTTCTACAGCCTCCTTTAAATTCCACTTGAACTTCTGGGAGTTTCCAGTCATTGTATTGTTTTAGACATTTTTAGATGATCTTCACCAGTATTTTGCTTGCATGTGATATTGATGATGTTGTTGTTGTTATTATGTGCTGCCGAGTTTCTTGTGACTCATATCGACCCTATGTACAACAGCCCTAAACCCTGCTCTATCCCTCACCAATCTCACTGTCTCTGACACACCTACCCCAATTACCCAGTGATGGAATCAATCCATCTCGTAGAGGGTCTTCTTCTGCTGCACTGTCCCGCCACTCTCCCAAGCAGGACAGCCCTCTCCAAAGACTGGTCCCTCCTTGCAACATGTCCAAAATATGTCAGATGGAGCTTCAGAATCCTTGCCGCCAAGGAGAAGCCTGACTTCACCCTCTCCAGGACAAACTTATTCTCATAGCAGTCCATGGTATATTCAATACTCTTCTCCAGCACCACAGCTCAAACGCATCAACTCTTCTATATCCCTAGTCATTGTCCAGCTCTCTGATGCACAGCAAGTAATGGCAAAGTAATGGCCTGTATTAATGCACCTTAGTCTCCAGACTGACGTCGTTGCTCCTTAGTACCTTGGAGAGGTCTCTGACAGCAGACATTCCCAATGAAATTCATCTTTTAATTTCCTGGCTGCTGGTACTAAGAGTATTGATGGTAGAGCCAAGCAAACTAAAGCTGTCAACAATCTCAGTCTCTTCACCATCTATCATGATGCTGCCTATCAGCCCAGTGGTGAGAATCTTTTCTTGACATTGTGCTTCAATCCATACTGAAGACTGCTATCCTTGACCTTCTGCAGCAAGTATTTCAGGTCCTCTTCAGTTTCAGCAAGCAGGGTTGTGTCATCTGCATAACGCAGATTATTGACAAATCTACATCCAATCATGATGCCACACTTCTTCTCATAGAGCCCAGCCTCTTGGATAATCTGTTCCACATGTAGATTGAAAAGATATGGAGATAAGATACATCCTTGAAGCACACTCTTCCCAATTTTGAACCATGCAGTGTTTCTGTGCTCTTTTCTGATGAGTGCCCCTTGGTCCAAGTATAAGTTCCGCATAAGAACAGTCAAGTGTTTGGGATTCCAAATCCTCTCAAAGTCAGCCACAGTTTGTTGTGATCCACACAGAAAAATGCTTTTGCATAGTCAATGAAACACAGATAGACATTCCTCTGGTACTCTCTGCTTTCAGCCAAGATCCATCTGACATTAGCTATAATATTCCTAGTGCCACAGCCTCATCTAAATCCAATCTGCACTTCAAGCGGTTCTCTGTTGATGTGCTGTTCTAGTCGTTTTTAGATGATCTTGCTTGCATGTGATATCAATGATATTGTTCTATAATTTCCACACTCTTTGGATCACCTCTCTTTGGATTGGGAACAAATATAGATCTCTTCCCATCAGTAGACCAGGTGGTTGTCCTCCAGATTTCTTGGCACAACTTGGTGAGCACATCCAGGGCAACATCTTTTTGTTTAAGTATGTCAATCAGTATGCCATCAATTCCTCAGACCTTGTTCTTTTTGCCAATTCTTTCAAAGCAGATTGAACTTCCTCCTTCATCACCACAGGCTCTTGCTCATATATTGTTTGATGAAATTTTTCTGTGTCCACCTATTCTTTTGGTACAATGACTCTGTATATCCTTTTCACCTTCTTTTAATGCTTCCTGCATTATTTAATATTCTGCCCAAAGCATCCTTATGTATTGTAACTCAAGGTTTGAATTTGTTCTTCAGTTCCTTGAGCTTAAAAATTGCTGAGCGAGTTAAGCCCCTTTGATTTTCTGAATGCAGCTCCTTGAACATTTCATTTTAATATTTTACTTTGTCTTCCCTTGTTGCCCTCTGAAACCTTCTGTTCAACTCCTTACTATCTTGATTTCTTTCCTTTGTTTTGGCTTCTCGGTGCTCCAGTGCAATATTTAGAGTTTCTTCTGACATCCATCTTGGTCTTTTCTTCCTCTTCTGTCTTTGTAATGACATTTTGCATTCTTCCTGAATGATATTCTTGATATCCTCCCACAGCTCATCCAGTCTTCACTCATTAATGTCCAAGGCCTCAAACCTGTTCCTGAGATGATTTTGAAATTCAGGAGGGATAGACTCAAGGTCAAATTTTGGTTCCTGTGGACTTGATTTAATTTTTCTCAGCCTCAGTTTGAACTTCCATATGAATAGGTGGTGGTCTCTTCCACAATCAGCACTCTCGTCTAGTTTTCACAGCTGACATTGAGCTTCTACAGTGATTCTTTCCACAGATGGAATAGATCTGATTCCTATGCATCAGGTGAAATCCATGTTTATAGCCTGCATTTGTGTTTTTTATAAAATGTATTTGCAATGAATAAGTCGTTGATTGTGCAGAATTTTATAATTCTACCTCCAGCTTCATTTCTGTCACCAAATCCATGTTTTCCAACTGCTGATCCTTCTTATCTATTCCCAAGTTTTGCATTCCAGGCATCCATTATTATTGTTGTTATTGTTGTTGTTATGTGCCGTTGAGTCGCTTGCGACTCATAGAGACCCTATGTACAACAGCCCTGAACTCTGCTCTGTCCTGTGCCAGTCGTACTGTCTCCGACACGCCCATCCCAATTACCCTAGTCACTGAATCAATCCACCTCATAGAGGGCCTTCCCCTCCTGCACTGTCCCTCCACCCTATCAAGCATGATGTCCTCTCCAAGGACCTGTCCCTCCTTACAACAGGTCCAAAGCATGTTAGACGGAGCCTCAGAATCCTGGCCTCCAAAGAGCCTCTCGGTTTATCCCTTTCCAGGATGAATCTGTTTGTTTTCCTAGCAGTCCATGGTACCCTCAACACTCTCTCCAACACCACAGCTCAAAGGCATCAATTCTCCTTCTATCCTCCTAGTCACTGTCCAACTCTCTGATGCATAACAAGTGATAGCAAAGACCATGGCCTGTATCAAACGAACCTTAGTCCCCAGAGAGACACCGTTGCTCTTCAGTACTTTGGGGAGGTCCGTAACAGCAGACTTCCCATGGCAATGCGCCTTTTAATTTCAAGGCTACTAGTGCCAAAAATGTTGACTGTGGAGCCAAGCAAATTAAAGCTGTGAACAATCTCAATCTCTTCACCATCCATTCCGATGCTGCCAATTGGCCGAGTGGTGAGAATCTTTGTCTTCTTGACATTGAGCCTCAATCCATATTGGAGGCTGCAGTCCTTGACGCTCTGCAGCAAGCGCTTCAGGTACTCCTCAGTTTCAGCAAGCAGGGTTATGTCATCTCCATTGTGTACATAGTGTAGATTGTTGATAGATCTTCTACCAATCCTGACACCACACTTCTCCTCATAGAGCCCAGCTTCCCAGATAATCTGTTCTGCATACAGGTTGAAAAGGTGTGACGACAGAAAACATCCCTGGCGTACGCCCTTCCCAATTTTGAACCATGCAGTGTTTACTTGCTCTGTTCTGACGACTGCCTCCTGGTCCAAGTATAAGTTTCGCATTAGAACAATCAAGTGTTCTGGGATTCCTCTTCTTCTCAGAGTCAGCCACAGTTTGTTATAATCCACACAAAACGCCTTTGCATAATCAATGAAACACTTCTAGACATTCCTCTGATATTCCCTGATTTCAGCTAAGATCCATCTAAAATCAGCTACAATATCCCTAGTACCACGACCCTTTCTAAACCCAGCCTGGACTTCTGGCAGTTCTCTGCTGATGTGCTGTTCCAGTCGTTTTTGGATAATCTTCAGTAGAAACTTGCTTGCATGTGAAATCAATGAGATTGTTCTCTAGTTTCCACACTCTGTTGGGTCACCCTTCTTTGGAATGGGAATAAATATAGATCTCTTCTAATCAGTTGGTCAAGTGGTTGGACTCCAGATTTCTTGGCACAATTTGGTTAGCACATCCAGGACAGCATCTGTTAGCTGAAATATGTCAATTGGTATACCATCTATTCCTGGGGCCTTATATTTTGCTATTTCCTTCAAAGCAGCCTGAACTTCTTCCTTCATCACCATAGGCTCTTGCTCATATGTTGTTTCATGACATAATCATTATTATTAATACATATTAATTGCATGTTCAAAGAATCTTTGTAAAAATTTGTAGAAACCTTCTATTTCCTCTTTTTTGGCTCTGGTTGTTGAAGTGGTGTTCACTGGACTTCCTTGTATGTGTATGGATATTAATTTTCACATTCTGTTGGATCACTTTTCTGGAGAGCAGAAAAAAAAACTGAATTCTTCCAGTCAGTCAGTGAGGCAATTGTCCTTCAAACTTCTTGGCATAGATTGGTGAGCGCGTCCAGAATTTCATCATTGCTTGAAATATGTTGTAGTTCATCATCATCTTTTGCATATACTGTGCCTAAAAAGGCCTTGAATCTGAAGCTGACCTCCAGGGGCAGCTAGGAGGACAGCCGCTCACTGCCTTTTGCCTGTGGTGTAAGCTATTAATATGTTATTTGATGACGCTGATGATGACCAAAACCATAAATTTTAATATGGTATAAATGAGTGTTCGTTATTTATAATGGGAACTTTAAATACAATTTTTGTCTTAACAGTACAATTATTCTACTAGGCTTATAATAAAAAACAGCTTCAGGGAGTTTACAATATTAACCAACTTATGAATGTGTGACCACTTATGAATACCAGCAGAATGTTGTCTGGTAAAGTACCTGAAGATGAGGCATTTAGATTCTAAGATACTCAAAATATAAATAGGCAAAATCTAGTTTTCTAAGTGGATTCTACCTTAAAGATATAGGAGTAAAGATTTTAGCCAATGAAATATTTTCATTTGTTGATGTAGTTACTCAAAGTAATGTGTAACAGCTGCAAACATTCATTATTAACAGATATTTCTGGCAGCTTCCTGTTAACATTTTCTGGTCTCTGCATTACTTAGGCTACTGGTAGAGATATGAACTTCCTTCTAACAGTTACTACATTATGTACTTTGTAAAATGTAGCAGATGTCGCATTTACCTCCTAGACAACTCCTCCCAGAGTGCTCTTTCCTAATGCAATGGATTCAGATTTCTCTCAAGACCTATAGTTTAGCTAGTGTCCTGCATTTTCATTTACCATCACTTACTTATTCCTCCTTTTCTTATATCATTTATCCATACAAAGCACGAGTTGTTGGGTGTTTTTGAACACTTTTTTTTTAACTGCAAATACCTTCCATTCACTTCCAGAGAAAGAATGTTTCAGTTATTTCAGATTGCCAAATGTCTATATTCCGTACTCATTACTTAGGAATGTTTTTTGAGTAATTTCCATTTTTTCTTTCTTCAGATCCATGTTTTGATAAAAATTCTTGTAAAGTATATTAATTTTTCTGACATATGTACATAGAATAAAACTGATGTACATTAAGTAATAATATCTTTACTGTAAGAATCAAATATCAAAAACTCAGTTTCTGGCAAAGTGTAGCTACCTCCATCCCACTCGCTTGTGTAGTTTGCAGCAACCAACCTCCCCCACCTGTGATAAACCACACTCTGTTGGCCGAGTGTCTCCCTGAGCTATGGTTAACCAATAGAGAGCAAACTAGTACTAGAACTACTATAAGTAGCCAATCATAGACTGTGTAGCTAGACAAGAAAGTATAAAAGAAAAGGCTCCCTTGGTCTCGGTGGATGCTGCAGTGTCAGCACGCGGGAACCCGGGTTTGAACTTGAAATAAACTTTGTTAATTCGGTTAATTGGCTTGGTGGTCTTTTCTGGGGACTCGCTCTGTTACATCCTCTAAGACTGTCTTCTTTTTTTTTTTAGCAGTAATCTGAAGCAATATTTGTCCTTGTGGACTGAGATATTTCACTCAGCATAATGAGGTGCTGGAGTATTTTATAAATTTTAGATATGAATCCCTTATCAGATATGTTACTGCCAAATATTTTTCTCACATGGTCGTTATGTATTATTCTTCTGATAGGTTTTTGTAATCTATTGGCTAGAATTTTGTTAAGGATTTTTACAACTATGATCATGAGTAATATTGGTCTATAATTTTCTTATTCCAGTCAAGTCTTTACCCGACTTTTGTACCACTAGAGTCATGTTATGTTTGTTTCATAGAATGAAGCTGAGCGTATTCCTTCTTTTTCTATTTTCTGAAATAATTCATGTAGAACTGGCGACAATTCTTCTCTTAATGTTCAATATTGTTCATTGGTAATGCCATCCGGTCCAGGGTATTTTTTTTTTGTGAGGGACAGTTTTTTTATGACTTGTTCAGTTTTCTCTTTTGTGATGGATCTGTTCAAGTGAAGTCTGTCTCTTTGGGTGAGTTGCTTGCTTATTTCCTCTAAGATTTCATATTTGTTAGAACATAATATTTCCTAATATCTCATTTTTATTTCAATTGGTTCTATTGTGATGTCACCCATTTCATTTTGTATTTTAATTGTTTGTGTCTTTTCTCTTGTTAGGTTTGCCAGTAGTTTATTGATTTTAATGAACCTTTCAAAGAATCAATTCCTGAACTTGTCATGTTCCAAATGTTTTTTATACAGTTTGATTTTGCTCTTATATTTATCCTTTTCTTTTTTTTCTTATTTCTTCTATTGCTCAATAATAATCAAGTAGGAAACTATTTAGTTTCTAGGTGGATGATTTCCTCCCCTCCTTTAGCATTCTGTTGTTTCCTAATTTGACAGCTTTGTGATCTGAGAAAATGCATAGTAGCACTTAAATTTTGGGGTGGATTTTTTTCTTTTTCATTTACTGAGGCTTGTTTTGTGACCTATGATCTATTCTGGAGACTGTTCCACGTGCACTAGAGAAAAATGTATATTGCATTTTTAACGGTGCATTATCCAGTATGTATCTATGAGATCAAGGTATTTAATTGTATAGTTCTCATCTTTGTTGAATTTCTCTCTAGTCATTCTGTTTTTCATTGAAAGTGCTGTATTGAAGTCCCCTATTATCAATGTTGGTGCAGAATAGAACAAAAAGTTCAGGTCTGTTACATTTTGTCTGTTAATGTTTGTGTTATGTATTTTGCAGTTCTATCATATGGTACATAGATATTTATTATAGTTACGTCCTCTATTTCTATTGACTCTTTAAACATTATATAATGTCCTTCCTTGTTTAGAGGGTTTTACCCTGATGTATGTTTTTTTCAACTGGTATTCCATCAATTCCTGGGACTTTTTTTTTTGCCAAGTCCTTCAGAACAGCCTGCACTTCCTCCTTCATCACCATTGCCTCTTGATCATATGTTGTTTCTTGAAATTCTTCTGTGTCAGCCAATTCTTATTTGTACAATTACTCTGTATACTTCCATCTTCTTTTAGTATTTCCTGAATTATTCAATATTCTGCCCATAGTATCCTTAGCATTGCCACTCATGGTTTGAATTTATTCTTTAGTTCTTTCAGCTTAATAAATGCTGAGCGAGTTCAGCCCTTTTGATTTTCCGACTCCAGCTCTCGTCTTCCTGAGTAGCCCTTTGAAATCTTCTATTCAGCTCCTTAACTTCTTGATTTCTTCCCTTTGCTTTGACTTCTCAGCACTCTAGTGCAATATTCAGGGTCTCTTCTGACATTCATTTTGGTCTTTTTTTTCTTCTTCCTTCTTCGTAAAGACTATTTGAATTCTTCATGAACAATATTCTTGATATCTTCCCACTACTTCTCTGGTTCATTAGTGCTCAAGGCCTCCAACCTATTCCTGAGTTGATTTTTAAATTCATGAGAGATAGACTCAAAATCAAATTTTTACTCCTGTGGATAAGATTTAACCTTTAGTTTTAATTTGAACTTTCATTTGAGTAGTTCATCATCTGTTCCACAATCAACACCTGCTAATATTGAACTTCTCCAATGGTTCCTTCCACAGATGTAATCAATCTGATTCCTGTGCATCCCAATAAGTGAATAGAATGGGACATTTTTGAACAATATCAATAATGTCACATAACAGCAAAATGTTGCTGAAGATAATCCAAAAATGCCTGAAATGATAGATTGACAAGGAACTGCAAGAAGTTTGAGATTGATTTATAAGAGGCCATGACACCAGAGATTTTGGATCCTGGTTGAAAGCAGAGACTATGAGACGAACATCTATTTGTCTTATTGATTATGCTCAGGTATTTGACTAAGTTAATCATAACAAATTATGGTTAATATTAAGAAGAATGGGAATCTCAGAACATCTATTTATAGTCTTAATCATAGTAATCATACCTAGACCAAGAAACTGTTTTCTAAATAGGGCAAAGGAATACCACATGATTTAAAATCAAGAAATGTGTGCATCAAGGCTGTACCCTTTTCCCATAAATTATTCAATCTGTATGCAGAGCAAATAATTTGAGAGACTTGACTCTATGAAAAATAATGTGGCATCATGAGAGGAGGACGATTCCTCAATGACCTGAGTTACGCAGATGACAAAACCTTGCTCTTGGATTGTAAGGAGGACTTGAAACATTTGCTACAGAAGATCAAAGACTATACAGCCTTTAATACGGACTAAATCTCAATATCAAGAAAACAAATCCTTACCACTGTACCAATAGGCAGTATCATGATAAATGGAAAAGAGATGAAATCTTCAAAGACTTCATCCTATTTGGATCCACAAACGATACTATGTATGGTACCAGCAGTCAAGAAATCAAAAGACATATTGCATTGGAAAAGATTATTGTCAAGGACCTCTCCAAAATATTGAGGAGTGATGATACCAGTTTGAACACTAAGGTGTGTCTGATTCAGCCCATAGTCTTTTAAATCATTTAGTATGCATTGGAGAGATGAAACATGAATAAAAATGACAGAAGAAATACTTTGAGTTGAAGTATTAGAAAAAAGTAATGAATAGTCCATAAACTGCAAAAAAGCAGATATGTCTTGGAAAAGGTACAGCCAGAATCTCCATAGAGGCAAAGATGGTAGGTTTTTTCTCGCATATTTTTGGAATATTGCTCGAAGCAGGTATCTTTTTAAAAGATATTTCGGAGGGTCGGCTTTGTATGTTGAAGGACACAGGCTGTGAAATTTGTGGCTTTGGCTAGATTAAAATCATGGCACGCCCAGAAAGTGACGCTCAATCCCAGTTCACTGGTATAAGTACTTCAACTCTTATACACTCACAGGTAGAATGAATTGTGTACTGGCGACATATGGGGGCATTGCTTTGCTTGTTCTATACTTCAAGTTAAAGTCTAAAAAACTCCAGCTGTGAAAGCAACATAAATGGGATTCTAAACTGCCTGCACCTTCTCTGCTAATTTGTTTTCCTGGAATAGCTAATGTCAACTCATCATATGATGCTTAATTTGTACAATAAATTATGAACCTGGGGGAAAAAGATATTTCATGGTAGGAAAGATGGTAGGTTGGCAAAAGAGAGGATAGCCTTCAACAAAATGGATTGACAAAGTCACTGAAGCATTGGGCTTAAGTATGTCAGAGATGATGAGGATGGCATAGGATAGGACAGAGTTCAGAACTGCTGTCCATAGTGTCACTGTGAGTCATACTCAACTTCATAACATATACAATGAGGCAAAAATGGCAAGGCTTCGTCTCTCGTTATTTGAATGTATATAACCTTTTTACAGAAAAATGGAAAGCATAATGAGGTGAAGTCTACCTAAAATTATACTTGTTTAATGGACTTTCTCACAAAATGCTAACAGCTTATTTTCAATAAGAAAGGTGATTCAGATGCTATTAATGAAACATCAACAAGGAAGGAAATTCTGGAAAAGACTGACAAAGTCATGAAGGGGAAGGAACTAGTATTACTATATACCAAAAGGTATAGAAGAGTGATACCTGTTAACACTGATATCCAAATAAGTCATTGGAATAGAACTGGAAACTGAGAAGTGACCCACATATAATCTAGTATCTGATTAATGTTATATTTTGTTTCTATTTAGAAGATATAGATTGCTTAGGAAATTTATTAGAGATACCTGAGTGACCTTATGAATTCTTTTTTATCTCAACATCTTTATACAAAAACAGATTTCTAAAGTAGTTTAAAGATTTAAATGTTTTAAAACATAAAATTACTGCAAGAAATCATGAGAAAACTATTTTTTAAATAATTTTGAAAGAAAGTCTTCATAGGTAAATAAAAACACTCAAAAGCCTTAGACATAGATTTTTGTAAATTTGGCTAATAAAAAACATTTTTTAAGTTGTCTACTTAGAAAAATTGTAAAAGATTAATTAAAAAGGAATTGCAACTAAAAATAAATGTTTTATAACCATTTCACAAATGACTAGCTTTTGATGTCCTTAACATATGTTGAATACCTAGTGTCATATTGTTGTCATTATGTGTTGTCAAATTGAGTACAACCCATAATAACCCTCCTCACCCTGTGCTATCAGAACCCTGTACTATCGTGTGCCATCTTTACACTTCCTGACATACTAGAGCCCATTGTTGCAATCTCTGAGTCAATCCACGTGGATGAGGGTCTTCTCTTTCACCAACCCTCTGCCTTCTCAAGCATGATGTTCTTTTGTAAGGAATAGCCTTTCCTAGCAAAATATCTGAGGCACATGAGGTGAAACTTTATCATCTCTGCCTCCAAGGAACACTCTGGCTGCACCATTTCCAAGATAAATTTGCTTGTTCTTTTGAAAATCCATGTTATACTCTTCTCCTTCACCACAGTTCAAAAGCATCAATTCTTCTGTCATCCTTATTTATTGTATAGCTCTCAAAGATATAGTATATATAGGTATATGAATGATTGAAAAGCCTATGGCATAAATCAGACACACTTTAGTCCTCAAACTGACATCATTGCTCCTCAATAAATTAGAAAGGTCCCTCACTGCAGATTTTCCCAGTGTAATACATCTGCTGATTTCCTGAGTGCTGGTACCAAGGGTGTGGATTGTGGATACTAGTAAGATGAAGTTGTTGACAGTTCAATCTTTTCTCCATCTATCATAATGTTCTCTATTGGCCCAGCGGTAAGAATTTTTGTTTTCTTCACAGTCAGATGTAATCTATATTGAAGGCTGTATTCTTTGATTTTCTGCAGAAAGTCCTCCTCACTTTCAGCAAGCAAAGTTGTGTTGTGTGCATAAAAACCATTATTTATGAGTCTTCCTCCTTGCTGCCACATTCTTCTTCACAGAGTCCAGCTTCACAAATAATCTGTTCATCAATTTGCTCAGATCACAGGGAGAATGCAGCCCTGATACACTCCTTTTTTTAATTTTAAATGATGGATTTTGGCTGAAGGCAAAGTGTCTAGAGGCATGTCTATCTGTGATTCATTGACTATGCAAAAGATTTTGATTGTAGATCACAACAAAGTGCTAACCTTAGAAGAATGGGAATCCTAGAACACTTGATTGTGCTCATGCAAAATCTATATTTGGAGGCAGTCATCAGAACAAAGCAAGGATACACTGCATGGTTCAAAATCAGGAAAGGAGTGCATCAGGGATGCATCCTGTCTCTGTACCTTTTCAATATATATGTGTAACACATCATTCTAGAAGCTGGACTTTATGAGGAGGAGTATGGCATCAGGATTGAAGGAAGACTCATCAACAGCCTGAGCTATGCATATCATACGATGTTGTTCGTCAAAACTGAGGAGGACTTGAAGCATTTGCTGCAGAAGGTCAAGGACTGTAGTCATCCATATGGCTTGAAGCTCAACATCAAGAAGACAAAGATTCTCACCACTGGGCCAATTGGAAGCTTCATGATGAATGGAGAAGAGATTGCACTTGTTAGTAATTTCAGTTTGCTCAGCTCCACAATCGACACTCTTGGCACAGAGGACAAGAAATTGAAAAAAAATAAAAATCCATTGAGTAAGTCTGCTGTCAGAGACCTCTCCAGAGTGATGTGGTGCAATATCAGCCTAGAGCCTAAGGTGCACCTGATCCAGGCCATTGTCTTCACAATTACATGTGATACATCAGAGAGCTGGACAATGACTAAAAATTATAGAAAAAGAATAAAGTCCTTTGAATTGTGGTGCTGGGGTAGAGTATTGAACATACCATGAACAGTCAGGAGAACAAATAGGTCTGTATTGGAGAGTGTGATACCATGTTCCTCCCTGCAGCCAAGGATTTTAAAGCTCCATCCCACATACTTTGAGCACATAGCCAGGAGGGACCAGTCCTTGGAGAAGGATATCATCATTGGAAGGGTAGAGGGACAGCACAGGAGACATAGACCCCAAATGAGCTTGACTGACACAATAACTGGGATGATGGAATTAAGTGTGTCAGAGTTAGTGAGACAGTGTCAAGATAGGGGAGAGTTCAGAGCTGTTGTATGGGTTGATATGAGTTGCAAGGAACTCGACTGGCACATAAGAACAGCAACAAGTATTCCCTTGCTGTGTGCATGCAACAGCCTCTTGATTTAGGTATAGGTTTCACATAAGGACAATTAAGTGCTCTGAGATTCCCATCTTTCTCAATGTTAGCCAAAACTTGTTAACAAACCACACTGTGAAATGCCTTTTCATAGTCAATAAAGCATAAAAACACATTCTTCTGACATTCTTTATTTCAACCATGATCCATCTGACATCAGCAATGATATCCCTGGAGCCACAGCCACTTTTAAATTCTGCATGTACTTCTTTCTTATTCTAGACACCGTTCTAGTAATTTCTGAAATATGTTCAGCAATATTTTGCTTGCATATGATATTAATGATATTGTTCTATAGTTTTCACATTCTTTTGGATTACATTTCTTGAGAATGGGAACAAATCCTTCCAGATCACAAATGTTTTAAATAAGAGGAAAAAAGTGATCAGTAATGGTTGTAAAATATACACAACAAACTTTAGTAAATAAGGGATAAAATTAATACCTCAGTATGTGAAAATTTCTCCACATCATTTACAGTAAGAATTCAAACAATTTTATTTTGACGATAATCAAAATTCTTTTAAAAATATTTTATAACCTGACATTTCATGTTTAAGACAATTTTGAGAAAAATCTCTGACAGCAATCACATGCATATGAAATTGGAAAATGAATAAAGAAGACATAAGGAAAATATTTCAATTTTTGTATTGGCATGAATTTCTAGAAGAATAAAAAAATATATTTCCTTGGAAGAAGTATAGTCAGACAGTTCCTTAAAAGTGAAATTGGTGAGATTTTGTCTCACGTGCTTGTACACCTATGTAAAAACCAGTCCCTGAAGAAGACATCCTGCTTGCTTAAGTAGAAGATCATCCTGCTTGCTAAACAAAAAGGAAGACTACAATGTATGTTGCAATAATGAGCTCCAACTTGGCAAAATTCGTGGTGATGTCACAGGGTTAGGTTCTAGTTTTTCTGCTGTAGATAGAGTCCTTTTTGACTCAAAAAAGACTTGCAACAAGAGTAACAGCAATATCACCAGAACTAGGAAGAGCAGTTACCACCACTGAAGAAATTGAGTAACTGGGTATTATAGTTGTCAAGTGCTGCCATAACCATTAATCAAACAAATGGATGACTTTTAAGTAATAAGAAATTCTCTTACCATTCAGGAGGCTAGAAGTTCAAATTCAGGGTCTGATTCTAAGGGGAGATCACTTTTGGCAGTAGCCACTGCAATTTCTTGGCATTATCTGATATTCCTTGATATCCATTGGCATTCCCTAGCATTCCTTCAAGCCTGTCTTCTCTTGGTGTGTGCCTCTTTGTCAATTCTGTTCTTTCTATACATTAGAAATTGTTAGATTTGGAATCCACTGTACCAAGGTATGAGCTATTTAGCATAAAAAAGAAAACTATTTCCAAGTACTAACCAAACAAATATCCAAAAGTATAAGAATAGGGGCAGAGTCAAATAAATATATATCTTGAGAAGCACAATTAAATCTCTACAAGTGTGAAAAGATAATTTTTGAAATTTATCTTTTATAATTATTTTATTTCCTATTTTAGCTTAGGATAGATCAAGCATGCTAATGTGTTTGAGACAATAGAAAAGTTTAATATTGGTTAAACCAAGGCTATAAGTTGACTGTAGAACAGACTATCAATTGCTCATATGTTAATTAAATTTGAAGATGAAGTTGTACAGGATTTTATTTTATTTGGACCCACAACCAATATTTTTGGGAGACTTGAGGGGGAACCCCAAACAAAAATACAACAATAATGACAAAAACCCACAAAGATATATTGCATTTGGCAAATCTGCTGTAAAGGATGTCCCTTTGAAGACTAAGGTAAACCTAAGCCAAGGGTGTATCCTCTCTTTGTGTCTATTCAATTTGTATGTTGGACTTTATGAAAAAGAAAGTAGCATTAGGATAGGAGGAAGACTCATCAATAACTTATGCAGATAACAAAACTTTGCTTGCTGAAAATGAGGGCTTTGAAACAGTTACTACAGAAGAACAAATGTTGCCGCCTTCAATATGGACAGCATCTCAACAACAAGAAAACAAGTATTTTTACCACTGGACAAATAGATAACATTATGATAGATGGAGAAAAGATTGAAATGGCAATTATTTCATCTTACTTGCACACACCAACAGTAAGGAGATATGAAAATATTGCACTAGGAAAGCTTGCAGTCAGGGACCTCTCCACATTACTGAGAAGCAATGATCTTTGTTTGAGGGCTAAGGTGTGCCTGATTCAGGTCATGGTCTTTTAAATCACTGACTATGCATCTGAGACAATGACTAAGAATTACAGTAGAAAAATCAATATCTTCGAGCTATGATGTTAGAGAAGAGTATTGGATATTCCATGGACTGCCAAAAGAACATATAGATAAGTCTTGGAAAATGTGCATCCAGATGCTCCTTGAAAGCAAGAGTGGTGAAGCTTTGTCACTCATACAAGTACAGAGAAAAATTGTGTTGAGGGTGTAGGATAAAGTACTGTTTCTTTCTGGGGTTGATAGTGTTAAATGACTGTAAAATGACTTGACACCACGAAGAATAACATGTGTTGTAATTCTTTATGTGATGTTTTTAAATCCATTGTTTTTAAAATTATTTTCTTATGTTGTTGTTGTTGTTAAGTGTCATCGAGTCATAGGCGACCCTATGAACGAGAGTCCTTGACACTTGCATGCGTGACTTTTCATCCTTTCCCCAGGTTCATAGGATTTCTGAAGGCAAGCTATTTACTGAAGTGGATATCACTCCTGCTTCCAAGCTTGTTTCAGCTGGGGGGGGCGCCACCAAACACTGCCCACCATGGGTAACCACTATCACATTTGACACATCAGTGTCACAGTGTTCAGATTCATAGTGACCACAAGTTACCTCTGTATGGCAAGTGAGCACACCAGGGCTATACGAACTAGAAGACTGAACAAAAAAAAAAATAAAAATTAAAAACAGGCCCAAGGGCTGTAGGCCCGAGGGCCCTTCAGGATTTTACCATTATCTAGCATGCCCAAATGCTGGCCAACTCTGGCTCAGAGAACCCCCTCCCTGAGATCTTCTGCCATGTCCACTCTGCTGACTCACACTTGGAACACAAAGAATGCCACAAGCACCCAGAGTCTACCATACCTGACTTTCCCCAAGAAGCCATAGGCCGCATGCAGCTGGCATTAAGTCTCCAAAGACACAAGGAGTGGCCTGACCTCTCAGGATTTTACCATTATCCAGCATTATCTCTTTAGATACTATAAAAAATTACCTCATCTTGATTTTGTTTTCTATTCTCAGGTCTCTTCTCTTTGTATTCATCATGTTTCATGCTATGACAGCCCTGAAAAGCAACAGAATATGCATTATCATTATATATACATAGATAGATAGATAGATAGATAGATAGATAGATAGATAGATAGATAGATAGATATAGAGATAGAGATAGAGATAGAGATAGATATATAGTCTAACTGAAGAAAATATTTAATGATGAAAGAAGCAGAAAAAGATGATGGAAGAATGCACGGAGTCATTTTATAAAAAAGAATTAGCTGACACTAAATCATTTCAGGAAGTAGCATATGATTAAGAATCAATGCTACTAAGGGAAGAATTTCAAGCTGCCCTGAAAGCATTGACCAAAAATTAAGTCTTGAGGAACTGACTGAATAACTATTAAGGAGTTCAGCAATAATCATTACTCTGGACATGCTCACTAGTCTATGTCAAGAATTTTGAAAACTATTACCTAGCTAACTGACTGGAAAAAAGACACTTTTTTGTACCCATTCTAAAAAAGAAAAATTAGTCCAAAAGAATGTAGAAATCACCAAGCAATATCATTAATATCACACACAATTAAAATCTTGCTGAAGATTATTTTAAAATGACTGCATCAGCAGGGAAATTACAGACATTCAAACTATGAGGCTGTGGATATTCCACAGTGTACTACATAATAAATTATAGATAAATTACAGACAATAAGACTGGGAAATTCAAAACCTTTAATTGTGCTCATGCAAAAAGTCCAAGAAGCAATCATTCCAACAGAACAAGCGAATAATTTAGGGCTAAATCTCAGGACAGTAGTGCATGGGGATTGCATCCTTTCACCATACTTAGCAATCTGTATGCTGAGGAAATAATTTGAAAAGCTGGGCCATAGGATGAAGAAAGTGGCATCAGCATTGGACTCATTCACAACCTACGTAATGCAAATGACACAACTTTGCTTGCAAAGAATGAAGAAAACTTGAAGCACTTATAGAAGATCAGACACAGCCTTCATTCATGATGGATTATACTTTAACATTAAAAAAAAAAATCCTTACAACTAGACCAATAGGTAATATAAAGATAAATGGGGTAAAATTTGAAGTTGTCAATGATTTGATTTTATTTGTGTCCATAATCGGCATGTGTGGTAAAAGCAGTCAAGAAGTCAAATGATGGGGAGTTCTGGTGGCTTAGTGGCAAGAAGCTGCACTGCAATCCCGAAAGTGCCCAATTCTAATCCACCAGATGTTCCACTGGAGAAGGAGAGGGAATCTCCTCTGTGCTAGTCAGATCTGATTTGATGGTACGCCACCACTACCACCACCACAACAACAAATTAAATATATGAAGGGGGTCCGCCAGGGATATAGTCTGTCTCCATAATTTTTCAATCTGTATGCAGAACAGGTCATCCAGGATGTTGGGCTATATGAGGGAAAATGTGAAATCAGGATTGGTGGAAGACTCATTAACAACCTGCATTACGCAGATGACACAACCCTGCTTGCCGAAACTGAGGAGGACCGGAAGTACTTACTGCAGAAGGTCAAGGACTGCAGTCTTCAATACAGATTAAAGCTCAACACCAAGAAAACAAATATTCTTACCATTGGGCCGATTGGCAGCATCATGATGGATGGTGAAGAGATTGAGATTGTTAACAGCTTTAGTTTACTTGGCTCCACAGTCAACACTCTTGGTACAAGCAACCAGAAAAATCAAGAAATGAATTGCATTGGGAAAGTCAACTGTGAGGGACCTCTCAAGAGCACTGAAGAGCAACAACATCAGGCTGGAGACTAAGGTGCGCCTGATCTGGGCTATAGTCTTCACAATTGCATGCTATGCATCAGAGAGCTGGACAGTGACTACGGATGATAGAAAGAAATTGGTGCCTTTGAGCTGTGGTGGTGGAGAAGAGTGTTGAATGTACATGGACTGCTAGGAGAACAAACAGGTTTCTCCTGGAGAGGGTGAAGCTGGGCTGCTCCTTGGAGTCAAGGATTCTTAAGCTTCGTCTGACATACTTTGGGCATATTCCAAGGAGGGACGAGTCCCTGGAGAGGGACATCATGTTTGGGAGAGTGGAGGGACAGCACAGGAGAGGAAGACCCTCAAATAGATGGATTGATTCAGTGATTGGGGTTGCAGGAATAGGTGTGTTGGAGACAGTGAGGCTGGTACAGGATAGAGCAGGATTTAGGGCTCTTGTACATAGAGTCGCTATGAGTTGTAAGCAATTTGATGACACATAACAACAACAACAAATGTGTGTGTGTGTGTATATCTATAGATCTATAGATCTGTGTATCTATCTCTATCTCTATCTCTATATCTATCTATCTCTATCTCTATATCTATCTCTATCTCTCTCTCTCTCTCTCTATATATATATATATATCATGAAGCACTTAAGAGCAAGGATGTCAGTTTAAAGACTAAGATGTGCAAAACCCAAGCCATCGTATTTTCATCTGTTTTGTATGCATGTTAAAGTTGGATAATGAACAAAGAATACAGAAAAAGAACTTATGTTTTTTAATTGTAGTGTTTGGCAAAGAATGTTGAATACAGACTCCCAAAATAACAATTTGTAATTGAGTAAATGAAACCAGAGTATTTCTTGGAAGCAAGGATGCTGAGACTCAGTTTCACATAGTACTGTCATGTTGTCAGGAGAGGGAAATATTTGGAAAAAGATATCATTCTTGGAAAAACAGAGGAAGCCCCCCAGTGAAATGAATTTACACAAAGATTGCACCAATTAACTTAAACATGATGACGATTGTGAGAGTGGAGCAGGATAGGGTAATTGTTTTGATATGTTGTTCAAAAGATCACCAAGAGTCATAAAGTTCATTAGATGACTGAGTGAACTAACTCATTCTCTTAAGAACAAATACTGCATAAGACTATTGTAAAAATAGAAGAAAAATTAGTAATATGTGCTTAAGTGTTTAAAAGGAGAAGGAGAATGGGAGAAGGGGTTGGAAAAGAAGGAAAGGTGGATTCACTAGAATAGCAGAGTTTAGTGGGTAGAAAGGGGGTGGTGGTGAAGAAATAGGAAAGATTCAATAGGAACTCAAAATAGAGAAGTAATAGTAGGCATACATCGACCCTTTCTACAAATATGGCAGGGAAGAGAAGAAGGAAGCTCCTGCCCATCCCAAAACTGAAGCCAAAGCAAAGGCATTAAAGGCCAAGAAGGCAATTCTGAAAGGCATCCACAGCAACAACAACAACAAAATTAAAAAAAAATTTAAAAAAATTGCACCTCACCCACCATCTGGTGACCTAAGATGCAGAAACTCTGAAAGCAGCCCAAATACTCCAGGAAGAGCACCCCATCCCCTTGGAGAAACAAGTTTGACCACTATGCCATCATCAAGTTTCCCCTGACCACTGAGTCAGCCATGAAGAAGATAGAAGATAACAACACACTTATGTTCATTGTGGATGTCAAGGCCAACAAGCACCAAATTAAACAAGCTGTAAAGAAGCTCTATGACATTGATATGGCCAAGGTCAACACTTTGATTAGGCCTGATGGAGAAAAGAATGTGTAAGTTCGAAATACTCCTGACTATGATGTTTTGGATGCTGCCAACAAAATTGGGATCATCTAAATGGAGTCTAAATACAAATTTTGATTACCATAAAAAACAAACAAGCAAACATCAATAGTAATTAATTATATAAAATGCAATGTATATGAATGATTGTAAGAAACAATGTTAATTTAAAATTGTATAAAACACAATGTATTTGAATGAAACATAATGTATATGAACTATTGCATTCAAACCAATAGAAAATACTGATTAAAAATAATTTATTTCTGCTCCACTTATTTTAGACTCTAGAGTCATTACTAGAGTCTAAACCATCTCAATATCTCTAACACAGTGCTAATAAATAAGAGTTTGTTTAAATGACACATCCAATTCTCAGTTTTATATTTTACTTTTGCCTTTCAGAGGTAGAGATAAGAGCCCAGAGATGCGTCAGACAGGGACATATGGTACAGGACGTCCACCCACCCAGGATAGATTTGACTGTCCTGTCCCTTTGGTTATCCTGATTGGTCTCTTGGCTATCCCACTGTCTTTATAAATATAATCCCTCAAATGGCCATCTGCTCTACTCATGTGGAAGAGCTAGCCCCAGGAAGAAGTCCCCAGCTGCCCTGCATCCTTAAATCAGGCCAATTACACTTCTGCTCCTTAATTGCTCGTGATGGTTTGGCTATTGTTTATGAACCATCAGTAATTTCCAGTTCATTGTGGCTAAATATTCTGGGCTAATGAAGGTGCCAACTAATCCCCAAGGTCCCTGGTACTATTCAGTTTGTATGTTTGTACAGCATGCTGGGGTCCATTTCATATCCTGAAGTCCAAGCTAAAGTGTAAGTGAAAATAAAACCAGTTAGCATGGTGAAGAATCATTTAAAGGCAAAGATTCCTTTCCAATCAAAAAAAATTGGTGGTAGTGCAACCCTGATAGTAACCCTAAATTGGTGCCTTTGAGATACAGCCTGCAACCTTGAACACAAGTTGGGTAGTTTTCACTGCAGTGGTTGTTTTCATCTGAGGGATGACTAGCCCCACAGGTGCTTTAGTGAATAAATGGTTTCCTGGGGAAAATGTAGACACTTTCAAAATATTTCTGGAATGTGACGCTATCTTTCCAAGATTTCTCTTTTTAAAAATCCTAGTATTTCCTTTTCATCTTGCCCTGGTATAAAGTAATAATTTTCCTGAAAACTCACTATAGCATGAACAGTTTGTGAACTTTTGTCTGATAGTGAGCAAAGAGAAGTTTTGGAAATGTCCCACATGGCACATTTGAAAAGACAGAATTTAATAAAAGCCTAATCTCTTCTAGCTTCAAATGGTACTAAGAAATAGAATCCTCAAGGCGTCTAAATCTCTTGCTCCTTTTTTTTCAAATTATTATTTCTAATGTTCACAGTTAGGAATCCTGTGGTTGTAGAAATGTGTAGAAGTATAGCTACTAGCCAAAAGTTTGGTGCCTCAAATCCATCCAGTAGCACCTCAGAAGACAGGCATAGTAATCTATTTCTTCAAAGTCACAGCTTTGGAAGCCTTTATAGGGTGGTATTAATAAATTCTGAATTATCCAAACATACCAGTATAGTTATAAAACTGATACCAGTTTTCTCCAGCCTGGAAAACTAGTTACTTTGTCTTAAAATTCTTTTCTTTTCCTTTCTTTGGTTATATAAATTACTTTAAACTGCCTATTTACCAGGAAAGGAAATGTATCTATCCTAGATTAGCACTCACCTCTTAGAAACTGTTTTTCTCAGTCATACGTAAATTTTATCTTAAGGTGCCTATTTACCAGGAAGGCAAATGTACCTTACCTAGATTAGCATTTATCTTTTCAAAACTCTTTTTCTCAGTTATATATTAATTATTTTATAAGTTGCCTGTTTATTAGTAACTAGTTCTTTTTAAATGTAGAAATTCTGCAACTTTACTAAAAAAAATGTATTGTTAATAAGTTAGTATCCAACCCAAGTATAAAAACTAATGACCAGAGAAGCAGTTTTTGAGGAGGATCACATTGTCCTCCCAGATCTGCAACAAAATGCTATGGATATTTCAATCTGTCTGTCTTCTTGGCAATTGATAAGGGAAAGAACCCCTTGCATTCAGGAACAGCCTTAGGAAACAGTTCTATTCTGTCACATGGGGCTGGGATTAAGGAAACAGCAATTAAGAACAGTAATAATTACCCACTGAAATGTCTTCTCAAGAAAAAGCTTTTTTCTTGACACTACATCTGATGATATCATTCTATGCCAAGAAATGTGGAAGACAGCTACCTGACCAACCTACTGGAAGAAATCTTTTATTTGTTCCTATTCCCAAAAAAGTGATCCAACAGAATTTGGAAATTATTGGACAATTTTGCTACAACATCATTTTGAAGAAAAATCTTGCTGAAGATGATCTAAAAATGGTTTTAATAGTCTATTAACAGAGAACTTCCTGAAATTCAAGCTAGATTTAGAAAAGGCTGTGGCATTTTCATTGCTGTTGGCATATGGATCCTAACTGAAAGTAGAAAGTACCAGAAAGATATCTATTTGTGTTTTACTGACTGTGAAAACACATTTCACTGTGAGAATCATAACAACCTATGGCTAACATTGAGAGGAATGGCAATTCAGAACACTAAAATTATGCTCATGCAAAATGCATACTTATACCAAGAAATTGTCATTTCAACAGAACAAGGGGCACTGCATTGATGAAAATTAAGAAAGGTATGTGACAGGTTGGTATTCTTTCTCTGTAACTGTTCAGTCTTATGTCAAGCAAATCATTCAGGTGACTGGACATTATGAAAAAGACTGTGGCATCAGGATTGAGAAAAACTCATCAGCAACTCAATAAAACAACCTTGATTTCTGGAAATGAGGAAGATTGATGAACATGAGCAGTTGCTTGCTGCAGAATAGTAAAGATTATAGCCTGCAATATGAATTACATTTCAACATTAAGAAGACAAAAATCCTAACTTCTCAACCAAAAAGAAATATCACGATAAATGGTAAAAAGATTGAAGTCGTATATGATTTCATCTTGTCTAAGTCCATCCTTGGCACCAGCAGTCAAGAAAACAAAAGACATGTTGTATTGGGTAAGTCTTTTGTCAAGGACTTCTCCAAGGTATAAAGGAGCTATTACATCAGTTTAAAGACTAAGAATTATCTGATTCAAGCCACAGTCTTTTCATTTACTTGTTATGCATCTGAAAGTTGGACAGTGAATAAGGATGACAGAAGAAGAATGAATGCTTTTGAATGAATAGCCCATGTGTTACTGAATGCAAGGGGTTCTTTCCGTAGTCAATAGACAATAAGACAGACAAATTGCAATATCCATAAGTATTTTATTACAGATGTGGGAGGACAGCGAGTTCCCCTCAAAAACTGCCTGCCTGTCTGGGTGTGATCATTAAGTTTTTATACTAGGGACAGATACTAACTCTCTTAACAATACACTTTTATTAGTAAAGTTACAGAAAATTAAAGAATACTTCTTATAAAAGTACTAGTAATTCAGGAAGGGCATATTCCCCTTCCTGGTAAGCAGATAAATTAAGACATAATTTGCATATGACTGGGAAAAACAACTTCAAAGAGGTAAATGACAGTCTAGGGAAGATGCATTTCCTCTCCCTATAAACAGAAGATTCATCAACAATCTGCCTTATGCAGATGACACAACCCTGCTTGTTGAAACTGAGGAGGACCTGAAGCGCTTGCTGCAGAGGGTCAAAGACTGCAGCCTCCTATATGGATTGAAGCTCAACATCAAGAAAACAAAGATTCTCATCACTGATTCAATTAGCAGCATCAGGATGGATGGTGAAGAGATTGAGATTGTTCAGAGCTTTAGTTTGCTTAGGCTCCATAGTCAACACTCTTGGCACCAGTAGCTAGGATATTTAGAAAAGGATTGCAATGGAAAACTCTGCTGTTGGGGACCTCTCCAAAGTACTGAAAAGAAATGGTGCCACTCTGGAGACTAAAGTGTGCCTTATATAGGCCATGGTCTTTGCAATCACTTGCTATGCATCAGAGAGCTGGACAATGACTAGGGAGGATAGAAGGAGAATTGATGTCTTTGAGCTGTGGCGTTGGAGAAGAGTATTGAATATACTATGGACTGCTAAGAAAACAAACAGGTTCATCTTGAAGGTTAAACCAGGCTGCTACTTGGAGGTAAGGATTCTGAGGCTTCATCTGACATACTTTGGACATGTTGCAATGAGGGACCAGTCCTTGGAGAAGGAAATCATGCTTGGGAGGCTGGAGGGACAGTACAGGAGAAGAAGATCCTCTATTAGGTGGATTGATTCAGTAACTGGGTTAATCAGGGTAGGTATGTCAGAGACAGTGGGATTGGCACATGATAGAGCAAGATTTAGGAATGTATATAGGGTTGTTATGACTCACAGGCAACTGGACGGCACGTAACAATAACAACAACAACAAACTCTTTTACATGAGGAAAGAAAGAAAACAAAGACTCCTAAGACAAGATAACTAGTTTTGCAGCCTGGAGAAAACTGATGTCAGTTTTACTATATAACTATAATTTTATAACTGATATATATCTAGAAAATTCTGAACTTACTAATACCACCCCATCACTTGGATGCCAAAAGAACAAACAAATGAGTTTTTGAGAAAGTACAACCAGAGTGCTCCTTGGAGGGCAGGAGGTGAAGTTTCATCCCACATATTTTGGGCATATTGTTAAGAGGGGTGGTCCTTAGGAAAGGACATCACACTTGGGCAGGTGAAAGGGCAGTGAAAGAATGGAAAATCTTCAACAAGATAGACTGACATGGTGACTATAGAAAGCAATGGGCTCAAACATATCAGAAATAATGGGAATAGCTCAGAATAGGGTAAGGTTCAGAGGGTCATTATGAGTCATAGTTGACTCAATGACGCCTAACAACAACTACCAAATATCTGATAAAATGGCTAAAAATGAATAAATTTCTAGTGAATTTTAGCAGTTTTTAAACAACTGGTATTTAAAGTCATATAGATGCTACTTCTATATTTTGTTGTCAACTCGCAATATTACAGCCCAGTGTTTTAAATCCAAAATTATTTCCTGAATTTAAGGAATTTTCACACTGAAATGGGGCATTGAGATCATCTTGTACAAACCCCTACTGATTAAAATCAAAGAATCCAAATTACTGTGAAAGTAATTGTGTTTCCAAGTCACAAAGCAAATCAGTGGTGGTCACAGATCTAGCACTCCTGTTTTCTATATGCTGGGGAAGTGCTCTGAGCCACAAGGAGCTCTGAACAGACTGACTCCCTCCTCTTCCCCATCCTCTCCCCCACTCCTCCTCTCCTCCTCCTCCTCTTCCCTCCCTCCTCCTCATCTTCCCCTCCTTCTCCTTCTCCCCACTAACCCCCTCTCCCATCCTTCCCCTCGCCTCCCCTCCCTCTCAACCTCCACCTCTTCCTTCTCCTCCACCTCCTCCTCCTCAACGACTTCTTCTTCTTCTTCTTCTTCTTCTTCTTCTTCTTCTTCTTCTTCTTCTTCTTCTTCTTCTTCTTCTTCTTCTTCTTCTTCTAAAATAAAATAACAAAGTCACAGAATCCAGGAGATAAATTCTGTCCATAACTGATGTTTTGTACATATTGGTGGGTAAAATATAAAATAAC
>NW_006400027.1:594494-596291 GCF_000299155.1 Elephantulus edwardii
AGAGATTACAGATTTCTGGTATTTTTATCACCAAATGACTTTGTATTCGCTGAGTACAAAAAATACAAAACAGTTCTCTTTCTTTTTCCCTGAAGGCCACTTTCAGATTATAATAGACTGCGATAACATTGGAAAATATTTATCAAAGTTACTGTGAAAACACATTTCCTAGATCTTAACATGCTAAATGCACTAAGGATAAAAAATATTTTGCATAAAGTTAAAATTGATGAATGTAGAATCATTGGGTTAGGAAAAAGAAATACAGCTTAGTTACAGGTGAGAGAACATTAAAAGAACTTTCTGGAGAAAGGAAATTAATCTGTTCTTATGTTTATTCAGAAAGAAGAACTCAAAACGTTCCCTGGTGATATGTTCCTGTGAAAGACAACTCTGGGACAGAAGTCAGAGAATTGGATTTTAGTCAGCAGCATCTGCTTCTCACTCAAGGGGTGACTCTGCAGTTTTTTTGTGCACGTGGATCACAAGTTCACCCTCAACCACCAAGTCAATTCTAAGTGAAAGTGACCCTCCACAGGTTTCCAAGGCTGTACCTTTTTTGGGGGAAGAATCTATCTATCTTCCAACAGGCAGCTGGTGGATTCAAACTATGGGCCTTTTGGTTAACAGACACTTAGAAACTATGTCACTAGACCTCCTTGCAACTGAAAGAAGGTAAACTCTCTAAAATTTCTCCTAACTATACTTGGACTTACTGGTTCCTATGATTTTCATGGTTTTATCTTACTTTTTTTCTGTTTCAACACTTTTTAACACAGTTAATGCATGGCAGAATAAAATAATGAAAGATTGGCTTTCAATTTTGACACTAAATGAATGAGATTTAATTATTATTTTGTTTTTCTAAAACATCATCTGGAAATTTATGTTTAAAATAAGCCTTTCTTTTAAGTTATTATGTTAAGAAACTTAGCACAATAAATCAATTTATATAGCATGTTTAAAAGTTTACTTGGTTTACCTACATCACACAACTTAATTATAGATGACGTAAGTGATTTCTCCCCCCAAATGAGAATGTTACTGAAGGATAAAAGCATGTTATCATTGAACATACACTTAAGACTTCAAGTGAAATAATAAAAGGATAGGCCAAAATATTTTCATAATTGTATAAAGAGCTAAATAGGAATGAATGTAGCTGCTTAAGGATGCCTTATGTCTTCATTATGAGAAAAAATGATGCTGAAAAGAACCTCACCCGCTTTGAATATGTGAATATCAATATATTCTAAAAATCACTAATATGTCTTAGTTACTGCATGCTGCTGACGTAAAATTGCTACAAGCGATTTTCTTTTAAGAATAGGTATTCCAGACTCCCTGATTTCCGCCCCCCTCGAACCCATGTCCCTGCCCATCCCCCTTGAAAATGGGCAGAGAGCAATGGTGATTGGTTTTATAAAAACTCCCTTTGCCCCTTGATAGAGTTCATAGATCGACAATGATTGGTTTTATAAAACACAATGTAGGGCAGGGGAATGACTGAATGAAACACAATGTGATTGAAGGTAGCAGTGAAATATAATGTATATTAATGAAACACAATGTATACAAATTTTGTATACAAACGAATACAAAAGAATATATATAAATAAGCATAAAACTTTTATGTTGCTGTTGTTGTTATGTGCTGTCCAGTCGTTTGCGACTCATAGCGACACTATGCACAACAGCCCTAAACCCTGCTCTATCCTGCGCCAACCACACTGCTTCTGACACACCCATCCCGATTACCCCAGTCACCGAATCAATCCATCTCATAGAGGGTCTTCC
>NW_006400027.1:599261-620479 GCF_000299155.1 Elephantulus edwardii
CAGGATAACCCTTCACATCTGCCAAGTCCCTTCAGAAAATATCTTCCATTGTGCAACCCATGATCTGACAGCTTGTATCTGAAGCTTTCTTGGTTTCTGTGATTCCAAACATGTCAACTGCTGACATTTCTTCTTTTTCTTTTGACCAGTGTCTCTTAAGTTTAGTTGTACTGTCTCCAAGGAAAGGTGACGTGTCCTGTAGAACTCCTGTGTAGATTATGTTTCCCCCCTATGGCTTTTCCTGTGTACCTGCAATATGCCTCTTCGCTATTGTCAGAGGTGACTTCCACCAGTGTGCAGCTTCCAGGCTTCCCCTCTGACTAGGGGTACATTCTCCATGTCCCCAGCACCTCCTCCCGATGGCTTTTCCTGTGTACCTGCATTTGTAAAAATATTTGTCTATTTAAAAAAACCCAAAAGAATATAAATTTCGTTTCCCCCAATTCTGGAAATTACAAGTCCAAGTCAGGGTCTGAGCATTGTAGACCTCTTCCTTCCCAGTGACCCTAGGCATCCTTGGGTTTCTCGGCATTCCTTGACTTGTAGACAATCCCCATATGCCCTGCATTTCCACTAGTGTCTGTTTCTGTATCCATTCTTGTGTATTTATAACTCAGAAATGAAAATCCACCCTAAAGTGGTATAACCTCAACTTGTTAATTGATTACATGGTTTGGATGATGTTCTTAAATATGGTCATATTGCATTACACAGCAACTATATTTTCTTACATTATATTACTTTACAATATAAATTGTAATTTGCCCTTTTCAAGACAGACACATCTGTCACTTTTAACTATTTCACCATAAAAACTAGGCTAGTATTGGGAAAAACAATTGAAAACCATAGTTTAGCCAGATTGACACATAAAATTACCCATCACAAAGTATATACCAAACATGGAGATGACTCAGAGCTTTTTTCAGCTGCAAAAGTGTGTGTACCTGCTAGCTTCTAGCTATTATAACCTTCAGGCTTCACTTCAGCTTTTAAGGGAGATCGTACTCTTTCCAAGAAATGTTATAAAGTCCTGAAATTTTATTGTAACACCAAGCTCTTACTAGGTAATCTTAGCTTTAAAGATACCTATGGAGTTGGCTAAGATATTGTAGTCCTATAACATTTTCTGTAGCATTTTCCTGTCTAATTCTGCACTATCTTCTTTTTTCTATATCATAGTGTTAATTTCCCAAGGAAAACAAACAAACAAACAAAATCCCTTATTCCCTCCTTCTTGAATTCTTAACTTTGACTCATAGTCTGTTTCCCAGTTGTTACTGGGAGTGGCTCAAGAAAGCAAGTAGTCAGATATAGTTTAGAGAATGGACCAATCACTGCCCAGGTGTCACTGAGGCTGTCAGAGTGTCTACACTGCAGAATCAGAGTGCTTCTTAGAGGCAAGGACAGCAAAACTTCAGCTCACATACTTTGAGAAGGTAGTTAGGAAAGACTGTTCTTTGGAAAGTGGCATCATACTTGGAAAGTTAGAGCATCAACAAAAGATAAGATCCTCAATGAGATAGATTGACAAAATAACTACAGCAATGGGCTCAAGTATGTCAGAGACAATGAAGATAGTATAGGATAGGACAGAGTTCAGATCTGTTGTTCATAGGGTTGCTATGAGTCATATTCAACTTGATGGCGCCTAACATTAACAACAATACTGTGGAACATGAGGTAATATGCCAGGTAAATGGAGGTCACTATAAGTCCACTGAATGGCATCTAACAACAACAACAACTATACACACACACACACACACACACACACACACACACACTCACACACAAACGCTTCACTTGTTTTCCTTCTCTAGAGAGCTCAGCAAAAGATAGGCTTGGAACAATTGGAACAATTTTCCATGGCGTATGTGTCAGACCAGGTTAGAACATCCTCTGCAGAATCTGGGGGGTTCCAGAGATGTTTAGGAAAACCAAACCTATAGAAAATGGACCCATATATCCCCCTTCTGAATCAATTACATTATTTCCCAAGCAGGATTTTTAAATAACCTACATGCCATTCATTGACTCTAAAGTTACACTAAGGCTAGTATCAGTTACATTGAAATTAATTTCACTTCTTGAAATATCCAGCTTGATTTAGAACTTTTAAAAATAAATTCTCAGAAATTAATATAATGAATATTGAAATAAAAATTATATAAATATGTACTTTTTCAGCATTATTTATACTAAAGATTATTTTTAAAAGTAAAATGAACAGATATATGGCATTAGTTAAATCAATGATAATAGCCATTAAAAAATGGTTTGGGAGCATATGTAATCTTATGAGAAATTGCAAATTATGTTTTGTCAAGTAAAAATTACAAGGCTCTAAAATAGAATAATCTTTTATTAAAAATTCTATATATATGTATTTCTAAAGGCATATTTTCCTGAGTTAATATGTATGCCAAATATAAATAATTGTTACCTTATAGCAATATGATTATGGGCCATATGACTATAAATTGCATTTTTAGCATAATAGTAAAAATGTATGTAAGTTTTTAAAAGGAAAATAAATGTAATTCATGATAAAAACTAGTACATTATAGTACTACAAAGTGTAGTAAAAATATCTATTACTATCAATTCTCTATTCTCAAAGAAACTTTTACATATAGCATTTGATTTTGTTGTTGACTGCTGTTGAGTCAAGCTTGACTCGTAGTGACTCTAACAACAAGAGACCTAATGCCTTTCCATAACTATCGTCGATTCCAAATTCATAGAGTTTCCAGAGGCATCTGGTTTAGGTAGTGGATGCCATTTCTGCTTCCAAACCTGTTTTACAGCTGGGAGCCTCACCAAACACTGTCCACATGGGGAAAACATTCTGGTATTAGATACCCCAATGGTACAAGGTTCAGCATCACAGCTTCCCAGGTTACTTCATATTTCACATGACAAAGAGTGATGTACCAAGTGGAAGAGTGCCCCTCCAGATATAACAGCACTAGTCTCATTTAGCAGCGGTTAAGTGTCGTCAAGTCAAATACAAGTGAGAGTAAGTTTTGCACAAAACATGTGAACTCTGTTCTATAATTAACATCATTTCTGAACATTTATAGAGTTTAGAGAGTTTGTAGAGTTTCCAGAGGCAACTGCCACTCCTGCTTCCCAGCATAAATCAATCCGGAAGCTCATCCAACTCTCTGATTCGTAGCAAGTAATTGCAAAGACTATCATCTGGATCAGGTGCATGTTAGTCTCCAGACTGGCATCATTGCTTCTAAGTACTCTGGAAAGGTCCCTGACAGCAGATTTACCAATTGCAATTCGTCTTTCAATTTCCTAGCTGCTATTGCCAAGAGAGTTGATGATGGAGCCAAGCAAGCTATAATTGTTAACAACCTCAATCTCTTCTGCCTCTATCACGGTGCTGCCAGTTGGCCCAGTGGTGAGAATATTTGTTTTCTTGATGTTGAGTTTCAGTCCCTGTTGAAGATTATTGTCATTGACTTTCTGTAGTAAGCACTTCAGGTCCTCCACAGTTTCAGAAAGCAAGGTTGTGTCATCTGCATAACATAGGTTGTTGATGAGTCTTCCTCCAATCCTGATGCTATATTCTTCCTCATAAAGCTCAACCTTATGCATGATCTACTTTGTATATAGATTGAAAAGATATGGAGTCAGGACACATCTCTTCTTAATTTTGAACTATGCAGTGTTTCCTTGCTTTATTCTGAGGATTGCTTCCTGATCCAAGAATAGGTTTTGCGTAGAGAAAATATATGTGCAAAATCAGGAGCCAACATCATTGTCAATGGAGAAAGACTAAAGTCATTCCTTTTGCCACAAGGACCACAAAAGGTAGCCACTTTCACAACTCCTATTCAATGTACTTGGTAGGGCAATATGACACGAAAAAAGAAGTAAGAGACATCCAAATTGCCAAAGAGATGATGATACTGTCACTATCTGCAGAAGAATTGAGAGTATATACAAAAATCCCCTAAATTTTAATGAAAACTAACATGAAAACTAATGGAAGACCTAATTAAATGGAAAAATATTTCCTGTTCATTGAGAGGAACACTCAATATCATGAAAATTCCAATCCTACCAAAAGCAACATATACCATGCATTCCCAACACAGCTGTCAAGCTCAATTTTCAAAGAGATTCAAAAGCCAATTGACAGGTTTTTTGGAAAGGAAAGCACTTCTGAATAAGCCAAGCTCTCCTGAAAAAATGAAGATGAAGTGGAAGGCATAGCACTCTCTCATCTTAAAACCTATATGCAATTATAATAACCAAAACAGCATGGTATTGGTACAATGACAGACACATAGACCAATGGAATAGAATCAAGAACCAAGAAATTAACCCATTTACCTACAGTAAATATTTATTTGTCAAGGAATCAAAACCTATTAAATGGGGAAATAAGAATTTCCTTAACAAATTTGTCTGTTAAAACTGAACATCTACCTGCAAAAACTAAAGCAGGATTGATATCTCACACCATACGCAACTAAAGCAACTCAAGATGAATTAGATACTTACGGGTAAAATCACAAATAATAAAGATTCTAAGAGACAAGATCAGAGCAGACTTAGTAAGACTACCCTATAACAAAAGTAGGCTTGAAAATATAGCTAGAATTGTACAGCTGGGAGACTATAACATCAACAAATGGAACTTTCTTAAAATAAAGTCTCTGTGGGCATCAAACACTTTTTTCTATAGCGTGAAGAGAAAAATTACAGATTTGGAAAAATATTGAGAAGGATATTTTAGACAAAAGCCTCATAACAAAAGTTTACAGTGTACTTTAAGAGTGATCTCACAGAGAATAGAAATTATGAAACAGTGTCACTAATATCACAAGCAAAGTTCTGCTGATGATTGTCTGAAAATGAATGAAACATTTCACCAAAAGAGAACTACCAGAAACACACTGGTTTTGTTTGCCATGACACTAGGGAATCATAGCCCATATCAGATGAACCTTGGCTGAAAAGAGAGAATAACAGAAAAAGGTCTATTTGTGTTTCATTGACTATGTAAAGTCATCTGACAGTGTGAATGACAACAAGCTGTAGCTAACATTAAAAAGATTGGGCATCCCAGAATACCTGATTGTGCTTATGCTAAAGCTATTTATGGGACCAGGAAGCAGTTGTCAGAAGAAAGTAATGAAACACTAATTAGGAAAGAACTGTGTCAGAGATGTATCCTATCTCTGTATCTTTACAATCTACATGCAGAACAGATCCTTTGGGAGACAGAACTTGATGAGGAGGAAAATGACATTATGAATGGAAGAAGACTCATCAATCAATTACATTGAGCAGATGACACAACCTTGTTTGCCAAAACTGAGGAGGACTTGAAGTAATTGCTGTAGAATGTCAAGAACTATGTTGTTGTTTTTATGTGCCATTGAGTGACTTGCGACTCATAGCGACCCCATGTACAACAGCCCTAAGCTCTGCTCTGTCTTGCACTAATCACACTGTCTCTGACACTCCCATCCCAATTACCCTGGTCACTGAATCAATCCACCTCATAGAGGGCCTTCCCCTCATACACTGTCCCTACCAAATATGATGTCCCTTTCCAAGGACCTGTCCCTCCTTACAACAGGTCCAAAGTTAGATGGAGACTCAGAATCCTTGCCTCCAAGGAGCAGCCTGGTTTAACCCTTTTCAGGATGAATCTGTTTGTTTTCCTAGCACTCTATGGTACTCTCAATACTCTTCTCAAGCACCACAGCTCAAAGGCATCAATTCTCCTTAGTCATTGTCCAACTCTCTGATGCATAACAAGTGATAGCAAAGCCCATGGCCTATATCAGGCACACCTTAGTCTCCAGAGAGACAGCATTGGAGGAGTCCCTAACAGCAGACTTCCCCATGGCAATACGTCTTTTAATTTCCTGGCTGCTGCTACCAAAAGTGCTGACTGTGGAGCCAATTAAACTAAAACTGTTAATTATCTCAATCTCTTCACCATCCATACTGATGCTGCCAATTGACCCAGTGGTGAGAATCTTTGTCTTCTTGAAGCTGAGCTTCAAACCATATTGAAGGCTGCACTCCTTGACCCTCTGCAGCACGTGCTTCAGGTCCTCCTCAGTTTCAGCAACCAGGGTTGTGTCATCTGCATAATGCAGATTGTTGATGAGTCTTCGCCATTCTTGACCCCACATTTCTCCTCACAGAGCCCAGTATTCAGTATATATATTAAAGCTCACCATCATGAAGACAAAGATTCTTACCAATGGGCCAATTGACAACACCATGATAGATAGAGAAGAGATTAAAATTATAAATATTTTCCATTTACTTGGTTTCAAAATTGACATTCTTGGCATTAGCAGTGAGGAAATAAAAAGATGAATTCCATTGGGAATATCTGCTGTCAGGAACTTCATCAGAGTGCTGAAGAGCAACAATGTCAATCTAGAGACTAAAGTGTGCCTAATCCAGGCCATGATCTTTTCAATTACTTACATCAGAGACCCTGGACAATGGCTAAAAATTACAGTACAGGAATCGATGCTTTTAAGTTGTGATACTGGAGAAGAGTACTTAACATACGATGAGCTGCCAAGGGAACAAACAAATCTGTCCCAGAGAGGGTGAAACTAAGTTGCTCCTTGTAGGCAAGGATTTTGAAGCTCTTTCTGATATACTTTGCACATGTTCTCAGGAAAGAACAGACTTTGGAAAAGGGCATCATGCTTGGAAGAGTGGAGGGACAGTGCAGGAAAGGAAAGGAAAACTCTGTTTGAGATGAATTGACTCAGTAACTGGAGTAAAGAGGATAGGTGTGGGGAAGATAGTGAGATTGGCTCAGGATATGGCAGAGTTCAGAGTTATTGTGTATAGGACTTTATAAGTCACAATTGACTAGGTCACATATAACAACAACAACAACAACAGAGCCTCCACAAGAAGAAAAACGACTGATAGCTCAATAGCACAATGAGAAAAAGACATGAAAAGTCATTTCACAAAGGACAAAATTCAGATTTCCAACAGACACTTGAAAAAAATGCTCAAAATCACCATTAGAGAGATGCAAATCAAAACAAGATACCGTCTCACCCCAGTAGCAGTAGCAAAGACCAAAAGGACACCAAACAAGACATGTTGGAGAGAATGTGGAGAAATTGCAACTCTCATACCTCCTGGTAGGATTGTAAAATGATTAAAACCATTCTGGAAGGTAGTTTAGCATTTCCTGAAAGCGCTGACCATAGAAGTCCCATATAACTGATAGTGTTTCATCAACTATGCAAAGTCATTTGACACAGCAAACTGTGGTTGACTCAGAAGAATGGGAATCCCAGAACACCTGATTGTACTTATGTAAAAGCTATATTTGAACCAAAAGGCAGTTATCAGAACAGAGCAAAGATAGAGTGCATGGTTCAAAATTGGGAAGGGTGTGTACTCCAAGGATGCATCCTATCTTCATACCTTTTCAATCTACATGCAGAACAGATCATCCAGGAGACTGGGCATCTAGTCTTGGAAGAAGACTTATCAACAACCTGTTTTATGCAGAGGACACCACCTTGATGCTTGAAACTGAAGAGAATCTGAAGTGCTGGTTGCAGAAGGTCAAGTACTGCAGCATTCAATATGGACTGAAGCTCAACATCAAGAAAAAGATTCACACTACTGGACCAATTGACAGCATTTTGATAGACAGTGAAGAGATGGAGATTGTTAGCAGCTTTAGTTTGCTTAGCTCCACAATCAACAGTCTTGGTACCAGCCGCCAGGAAATCAAAAGATGAATTGCATTTGGAAAATCTACTGTCAGAAACCTCTTCAGAGTACTGAAGAGTAACATGTCAGTCTGGAGATTAAGGTGCTCCTGAATCAGGCCTTGGTCTTCACAATTACTTGCTGTGCATCAGAAAGCTGAATAATGACTAGTGATGATAGAGAAATGATGCCTGTGAGCTGCAGTGATGGAGAAGTGTATTAAATATGCTATGGGAAACAAAAAGGTTTGTCCTGGAGAGGTTGAAACAGGCTTTTCCTTGGAGTCAGAGATTCTGAAACTCCGTCTGACGTACTTTGGGCATGTTGATGTCCTTGGAGAGGGACATCATACTTGGAATGGTGGAGGGACAGCACAAGAGAAGAAGATCCTCGATGAGATGGATTGGCTCAGTAACTGAAAAAATGGGAATGGGTGTGTCAGAGACAATGAGGTTGTCACAGGATATAGCAGAGTTCAGAGATATTAGACATAGGGTCACCAAGACTTGCAAGCAACTCAATAGCACTTAGCAACAACAACAATATAGATTCTATAGGAATACAATTAAGTGTTCTAGGATTCCCATTCTCAATGTTAGTCATAATCTGTTATGATACTCACAGTCAAATGCCATTGCATAGTCAATAAAACACAAATATTATGATACTTTTCACTCATTTGTTTGCTAGAAATATAATCTAAGAGTTGATAGCTATCATATGCCTTAACTTCTTTGCTGGCCCTTTAGAAAAAAATCTGATTGAAACAAGTGCATGATGCTTAAGGATAAACTGATGTATAGTACATTTTCATACAGGAAGGAAAGTGTAGATAAGGTAAACAATTCAATCTGGTTAATATTTAATGTGAACAGGGTCACTCACTGTACTGAGATAGAAATAGCAATTCCTATTTTTGTTTCTGTATAGCCTTGGCTTAAGTAATTTCTATCTTCTTAGTGAAAAGGGTTATAGCTCAAAAAATTCCCATTAAACATGAGAAACCATCACCAGCCATGCTTGTCTTTCTCAGCCCCACTGCCCTGTTCTACATCAGCTAGCACCAGGTCCCAAACCAAACCATGCTTGGAGGTTTTGCTCCACAGTTATGTGGACAGAGTTAATGATGCTTTCACTTGCTCTCATCTGTAAATAGGGGATGGTGGATGGCTATCTGCTAAATATATTAAACTTCAGTTCAAGAGAGTTGTTCGTTAGCATGCATGGAAAAGGGAAACGTTAGATTTCTCTATTTCTTCACTCATATCCTGTATTCTAAGAACAACTTTATCACCTCTTCCCTTCTTACTCTTATCAGCTTTACTAACATTTTCCACAATGTCAACCTCCATAGATAATGAACATAGTGCATTCATCCATTCACTCATTCTACAACCATTTATAGACCATCCTTAAATTATTCTAGAAGCTGGAAATACAAAATGAACAAAATAGAATCCTAAGAATTAGGAGCATTTTATACAGTAGAAGAGACATACATAAATATGAATCATTTAAATAAGTATTATAAACATTGCAAAAACAAAACAGAGAGAATAATAACAAATCTCGCTTTACTGAGAGCTTGCTGTGTCAGTGCAGTGACAAACACTTGGTATGAATCAAAATCATTCCATCCTCACAATATCCCTATAAGAAAGTGAGAATTCAAACCAATATTTTTACCTGAAGCAAAACCAATTCAGCTATTTGTTCCAGCATACAGTACTTCTGGAAACTAGACTCTGAATGCACTAATATAGATTCATTTTCAAGACTAATATTGCTTATCAAAGGTCATTCATTAGGTATTTATTTGCTTCACATGTCGTTCAGTCCAAAGCTATTAATTATAGACTGTGTCCAATCCTAAGGAATTATATGCTTTAAAGAGGACCTTTTAAAAAATGCACACTCATCTTATGAGCCTGCATTAGTTTATTCAGCATAATGCTTTCCTGCGTCCCTCCCCCCTCAAGTTATGTAATATTTTCCAAAATCATTTGCTCCTGAATGCTACATAGTATTCCATTGTGTGAATGCACCATAATTTCTCAATCCATTAAGTTGTGTTTGCATATTTGGACTATTTCCATGTTCTTGCAATGGTGAATAATGCTATTATGAACATTGGTGTACAAATTTCAGTTTTCATTTCAGTTCTAATTTCCTTGGAGTATATTCCTCATAGTGGAATAGCTGGATCATATGGAGTTTCTATGTTCAACATTTTGAGGAAACATCAAACTGTCTTCCAGAGTGGTTGCACTATTTTACAATCCCACCAACACTGTATGAGAACTCTCACCGCTCCACATCTTCTCCACCATTTATTGCTTGCTGTCTTACTAAACTTGCCACTGTCACTGGGGAGAGATTGTATCTCATTAAGGACATATATTGTGCAAGATCATTATTGTAAAAATAGAAGGATAATGAGTAAAGCATGTACAGGAACTCAAAGGAGGGGTGGCAGGAGTGGAGGGGAGATGATAGGTAGGGGTGAAACCACAGAGCTGTACATTTTATTGGGGGAGGGGGGAGCAAATGGGAAGTATCTGAGCTAAAAGACAAGATTATTATGGCCAAAGTCCAATCATGATTGATTTTATAAAACATAATGCATGAGAATATTTGTATGAAGAATAGTGTGAAACACCATGTATATGAACTTTGTAAGCAAACCAATTAAAAAAATAATGTAAAATAAATCTTTGGCGATACTGGCACATGCCCACAGCCCCCCACACTCACTGCCATGCCTCACAAAATTGAGGAAATAAAAGACTTCCTGCTCACAGCCAGCAAAAAGGATGCCAAATCCGTCAAGATCAAGAACAAGGACAATGTCAAGTTCAAGGTTTGGTGCAGCAGGTACCTCTACACCCTGGTCATCACAGGCAAAGAGAAGAACGAGAAGCTGAAGCAGTCCCTGCCCTCAGGTTTGGCAGAGAAGGAGCTGAAATGAACCAACATGCTGATTTGAACTGCAATGAAATTTTTAAAACCAAAACAAACAAAAATAATGTAAAATAGAATGTGTATGAATGATTCTATGAAGCATAATGTAAATGAAAGATGTCATGGGATAAAATGTATATGAATGAAACATGATGTAAAGGAATTATATGAAAAATAAATTTAAAAAAATGCAAGGTATGGAAAATCAAGTGACAAAAAACAAAACAAACAAAAAACAATCCAAAACACCCACACGTTCAGACCCTAAACCATATAAATATCCTCTATTCATTTTCTCATTTTAAGATAGACCTAAGGTCAGTCAAGCTGGTATATTTTGGTTTTGATTTGAGTTTTTTCCTAATATTTGTTTTTTGCTTTTGTTACATACCTTAGACTCATGTCTGACTCATAGTGGTCTATGTGTACATAAAACAAAACCCTATGCAATCCCTCACCATCCTCACAACCTCTGCTGTGCTTCAACCCAGTGTTTCAGTCACTGTGTTAGTCCAGCTCCTTGAAGGTCTTCTCCTTCGTTGTACCTCTATTTTTTTTTGAAGCATGACGTCTTTCTTCAGATAGTGACCCTCCTGACAACATGTCTAAGTACATACTTCTAAAGGAGCACTCTCTGCTTTTCTTCCAACAGAGTGATTTGTTCTTTTTATGGTATATTTCCTATTCTTCTCCAACACTATGCAAAAGCTTCAATTTCCCTTTAGTCTTCTTTTATTATTATGCAACTTTCACATTACTATGAAACAATTGAAAATGTCATGACTTGGATGAGGCATACCATAGTCTTAAAAATTATGGAGAAATTGGAACTTTTATTCACTATTGGTGGGAGTGTAAAATGGTGCAACCACTATGGAAGGCTGTATGGCACTTTCTCAAAAAGTTGCAAATAGAAATACCATTTGACACAGCAATTTTACTACTGGGAATATACCCTAAAGAAACCATAACTGCCACCCGAACAGATAGATACATACCTAAGTTTATTTCAGCTCTGTTCACAATAGCAAAGAGTTGGAAACAACCCAATTGCCTATCAACAAATGAATGGATAGAGAAGCTGTGGTATACTCACACAATAGAATATTATGCAGCATTGAAAAACAAGGAACTCATGAAACATTACACAAAATGCGTAACCCTGGAGGACATTATCCTGAGTGAAATATCTCAGCCACAAAAAGATAAATATGGTATAATGCCACTATTATAAAAGAGGACTGACATAGAAGTTGGGGGGAGCCTGAGGGTATAAATAATGTATACAGCATTGGAAAAGATGAGGGAGAGACCTTGAAAAGGGATATGTGATTAGATATTATTGTTATGACAAGAGTCCAGAACAAAGGTAGAATAGTGGGGTGGACTTGGGGGGAGGGTTTGGATAACAATGAAATTTTTCTTTTACTTTTCAAAGAGAAAAGCTAATTATGAGGGAGGAGTGAGAAGGGAGAAAAGTGCAACAATGAATGAATGGAAATTCTAAGTCTGTATACTTTTATTAAAATAAATTTTAAAAATTATATACTCTTTAGTACTTTAGCAGTAGATTTTAATAGTGCAATACATTGTTTGATGTTTTTACTGCTGCTTCTATGAGAGGTGGCTGCAGATCTTAAGAAAATTATATTGTTGCCAACTTCAATCTTTTTTTTCATTTGTGATGCTATTGTTTATTGGTCTGACCAATTACAGTGTTGTTGTTGTTAAGTGCGAGTGAGTGGATTCTGACTCATATGAACCCTACAAACAACAGGTGAAAGCCTTGCCAGATCCTGCATCATCTGCTGATTTTTGCATTCACTGTGAAAATTCATCTCTCTGAGCGTGTTCCCTTAGCTTTCCTGGATCAGCAAGTTTTCTTATATTTGAAACATCAGCGATCAAAACACAAAACAATAAAAAAAAAAACCACAAAGTAACAATCCACGCTACTTTCACCATTTCACAAGTAAGTACCAACATTTGTTTTATATGACTAATATAAATATAATATGGTTTTATATGACTAATCAAACCTTATATGCCTGCCCATTCTGCTATATGTTGTTGTTGTTGTTGTTGTTGTTGTTATGTGCCATCGAGTCGCTTGCGACTCATAGCGACCCTAAGTACAACAGCCCTAAATCCTGCTCTATCCTGTGCCAATCACACTGCCTCTCACACACCCATCCCAATTACCCCAGTCACTGAATCAATCCACCTCATAGAGGGCCTTCCTCTCCTGCGCTGTCCCTCCACCATCCCTAGCATGATGTCCCTCTCCAAGGACCTGTCCCTCCTTACAACATGTCCAAAGTATGTCAGACGAAGCCCCAGAATCCTTGCCTCCAAGGAGCAGCCTGATTTAACCCTCTCCAGGATGAATCTATTTGTTTTCTTGGCAGTCCATGGTACATTCAATGCTCTTCTCCACACCACAGCTCAAAGGCATCAATTCTCCTTCTGTCCTTTCTAGTCGTTGTCCAACTCTCTGATGCATAACAAGTGATTGCAAAGACCATGGCCTGTATCAAAGGCACCTTAGTCTCCAGAGTGACACCATTGCTCTTCAATACTTTGGAGAGGTCCCTAACAGCAGACTTTCTCATCACAGTACATTTTTTTTTATTTCCTGGCTACTGGTGCCAAGAGTGTTGAGCGTGGAGCCAATATATGATAGATTAAAAGCAAGAGAAATGGTGTTTTATTGGGATACGTAGCCAGGAAAGGCACATTGCTGGTTCTATTTGTACTTATTTTTGAAAGCTATTTATTTGCACTCCAAGGGAGGAGAGGGGCCTTTGGTAGTGTCCTCATACTTCAAGCAGTTGACATCCTTAGAGAAAAAGAGGCAATCTCTTCCTCTTACAATTTAAAGCCTAGAAATCCAAATGCAGGGTCATCATAAGTCAAAAAGGAGTTATGAGTTTTTCAAGACAGGAAGTGACATTCAATGAAAAAGTGTAATTTTGTGCAAATACACAGAGAGAAGACTTCACACAGCCAATGAAGGAAACTTGTAGATTATGGGGAGGTTTAGATTATACAATAAAATGAAATGCTCTTAGATGAAGCATCAAGCATCAAGCCTTAGTGGTGAGCAAAACATGAAGGGACTTATGTCACCCTAAGGGATTTACATTTTATCTTGTCAAGTCTGGGAAATTTGAGAAGACCAATATCTCTGCTGTTATTCAACAGTATTTGCTGACAAGATAATAGACATAAGCACACAGGAAGACTGGCCAATACCACTATCATTCAAATATATGCACCAATGTCTAAAGCCAAAGAGAGGGAAACAGAAGGTTGCTACCAACATTCCCTCCACCTGTTTTAAAAAAGACGTTTATTTAAATAACGAGACACTTGACTTAAAGGGAAAAGTCTCTAAAACTCATTTCTTTTAGAGTAATTTACCCCTACTTAAAGACAGATTTCTCTACAGGAAAAGTTGTTGCTGCTTTGTGCCTGCAACTCATAGCAACCTTTTACAACAGCTCTGAAGCCTGCCCTATCTTGAACCAATCTCACTGATTCTAACTCACCTATCCCCGTTGCTCTAGGTATTGTATCAAATAATTTAATCCGAGGTCTTCCTCTCCTGCGTTGTCCCTCCACCCTTCTCAGAATGATGTCCTTCTCCAAGGATCGGTCTCTCCTGTCCACATGCACAATGTATGTGAGACAGAGCTTCCAAATCCTAGCCTCCACGGGGAAACTTGGTTTCACCCTCTCCAAGAGAGATATGTTTGTTTTCTTGGTGGTCCATGATATGTTCAAGACTGCTCCAGCACCACAACTCAAAGGCATCAATTCTTCTCCTGTCATCCTTATGCATTTTTCAACTCCTTGATGTATATAGCAAGTAATTGCAAAGACCATGGATCAGGCGCACATTAGTTTCTAGACTGACATTGTTGCTTCTCAGTAATCTGGAAAGGTTCCTGACAGCATATTTACCTAATGCAATTGGTCTTTTGACTCCCTGACTGCTGGTGCCAAGAGTGTTGATTTTAGAACCGAGCAAGCTGTAACTGTTAGCAACCTGGAGATGAAAATGTGAGAAAGATGGGGTCGATTTCATAGTTTAGAAAGGTCATTTCTAGATTCATTTTGAAATACAATGTTGTGACAGGATAATATTCATATGCACACAAGAAAGACCTATTAATATCACAATAATTCAAATGTAGGCACCAGCAACAAAAGCTAAATAGTAGGAAATAGATGACCAGTGCAGCCAAAATTGATTGAACATGCAACCAAGATGCACTAATAATAATGGATGACTGGAATGCAAAAGTTGGGAATCAAGAAGGGCTACCAGAAATCAGAAAACATGGACTTGGTGACAGAAATGAGGCTGGGGATAGAATGATAGAATTCAGCACAATCAATGATTTATTTATAGCAAATATCTTTCATAATAAACATAAATATGGGCTGTACACATGGATTTCACTTGATGGTATGCACAGGAATCAGATCAAATGCGTCTGTGAAAATAATCATTGGAGAAGCTCAATATCAGTGATAAACATTAGGCCAAAGGCTGATTATGGAACAGACCATCAACTACTCAAATGCAAGCTCAAATTAAAGCTAAAGAAGGTCAAATAAAATCCACAGAAATAAAAATTTGACCATGAGTCTGTCCCACCTGAATTTAAAAACCAACTCAGGAATAGAGTTGAGGCCTTAAACACTAATGAATGAAGATCAGATGAACTGTAGGAGAATATTGAGAATATCATCCATGGAGAATTCAAAAGATTATTTCAAAGACAGAATAACAAGAAAAGACCAAGTGGATGTCAGAAGGGACTCTAAATATTGCACTAGAGCGCTGAGAGATCAAAGCAAAGGGAAGAAGTCAAGAAGTTAGGAAGCTGAATTGAAGAAGATACGTGTAATAGCTAGATACAAAAGAGTTATACAATTAATTGCCTTGGATTTACAGTGATAAATGATGTTGATTCAGGACTGGATGAAGACTTATCAACAAATTGCATTGTATTAATCATGTATTTTGCTCAATGAAATTGAAGAGGACTTGAAGCTTTTAGATGGTCAAAGACTGTATGTAGCCTTCAATATGGATTGCATCTCAGTATCAAGAAAACAAAGTTTCTCACCACCTGGTCAATTGGCAGCATTATAATTGATAGAGAAAGTATTGAGGTTGTTAATTATGTCATTGCTTGGATCCACAATCAACACTTTTAGTGCTAGCAAATTAGGAAATCAGAAGACAAATTACACTTAAAATATCTGTTGTCAATGATCTCTCCAGAGTGCTAAAGAGCAATGATATCAGTCTAGAGACTAAGGTGCACCAGATTCAGGCCATAGCTTTTTTACTTTCTTGCTATGTGTCTGAGAGCTGGACAATGACTAAAGATGACAAAAGAAGAACTGATGCCTTTGAGTAGGTTGCAGGACTGGAGAAGTGAAACCAGTTTGCTCCTTGGAGGCCAGGACTATGAAGCTCTATCTAACATACTTTGGGCATATCACTAAGAGGGATCAGTCTTTGGAGAACGACATCATGCTTGGAAGGGTAGATTGTCAGTGTAGAAGTGGAAGACCCTGGATGAAATGAATTGACAAGTGACTGAGGCAATGGATTCAGGTGTGTGCCATTGGGAACAGGGGGACAGTGAGGTTGACTCAGGACAGGCCAAGATTCAGAGCCATTGATCACAGGGGTCGCTATGGGTCATAATCAACTCAACAGCATGTAACAACAACAATCACACCAAGTACTGAATGCTTATCCATAGCGAGCTTGGAACCTGAAATTTTTAAGGCTGATTTCCATTAGCTTTTATAAGGATTTCTGTAAGGGGAATTCTACTTCTTTTTTGTTTTGTTTTGTTTTAATTTTGTTCCACAGTATCTCCAATAGCTCTCCAGGGATCACATAACAGAGAAATGGGAATATTTGAGAGCTTGAAACTTAGAAGTGAGCTGAAGAATCTTGGGAGAAATGAAACACGATATACACTTAGGGGTCACAAATGTGAAAACAAAGTCAAATCACCTTTGGTTTGGGTTGAGAACAGCCAAAAAAGTAGCTCAAAATAAACCCCTCATTGCTGTGGAGTCAGAACTGACTCATACCTGGAACTCCAGCAGGTTTTCAGAAACTGTAAATCACATGGGCAGAAATGCTCTCTCTCCCATGGAGCAGATGGTGGGTTTGAACTCACTGCCTTTGGATGGATTAGCAGCATCATTCCTTATCCACTGTTGCTGTTGCTGTTAAGTGCCCTCAAGTCAACTACAACTCCTGGAGACCCTCTGAAGACCCAGCCTCACGAACTCTGCCATGGTAAATCCAGTGTGGTAGTCACTGTTGTTGACCCATCTGATTGAGGGTCTTCCTCACCACTGGGCCACCTACTTTAAATTTATTTTTCAGTTTCCCGCTTGAAATCTGGATTTTGTCAGACGAACTGTTTGTGGCCTGTGCTCATTATCCCAAGCTAGGCAGTGATTCTTTCCAGTTATAATTCTAGCATGAAGAAAACGATCTAGCTGCTTGCTTGGAAATAATCGAAGAAAATAAAACTTCAAGATAAATAATCATTTCGTGTGACAAGATTGAAAGAGTTCAGAACAGAGTATTAGAATGCTCCCACCATTTTGGGATGGGAAGAAATATAATCAATGCTTGTTGGTTTTGTTTTGGTTTTCCTTTCTTTTGTATGTGTTTGTTTCTTTGAAGCAGTAAAATGAAAATCATTAAAGAAGCTATTGATCTATTTTACCTAAGTGCCTGTCCCTTTGTGAGATATAGATAGATAGATAGATAGATAGATAGATAGATAGATAGATAGATATAGAGATATATAAAACAGCATCTCCCCAAATCATTCCCAGTACCCAGCCATATTCATCTCCTGTTAACAGACACTCCCATGTGTAGAAACATAATCCCAGGAGGGGATTCTCTATCTTCCATCTGAGCATTTTCAGAAACACAATATTCTCAGCTAACATGGCAATTGCAGCAGGGTGTCCCACAAGGGGGCCACTCTTCACCTTGTAATATTTAACCACTGGAGTTTCTGTGTGGAGAAGATTGATTTACAACCCAAGGTGCCTCGTCCCTGAGGGCCACTTGCTTCACTCTAGCCTTCAAGAATTGTATTTCACAGTCCCGGATAACTCACTTGAGTAAATAATCACATTGAGCACCAGAATTGCCAAGGGAGCAGAAGGCTGCATGACCAAAGAGCCGGGATGCTTGGCTTTTAGGCAGGAAGGGCATCTCAGAGAAATGAATTAAGTCTGAGCCAGGTCTCCTGATGCCTGAATGCTTCTCGTCTGGCTGCATTCTTCATCTGGCAATGTCAATTATTCCTACACTTAAGGCTCTGCTCCTCGATTTAAAACAAAGCAAAAACACATTTACTGTGAACTCCACTTTGACGCATGGTGACCCTCTGTGTGTCCAAGAGAACTGTCCCCCGTAGGGTTTTCTCTGGTTCATTTATTTGAAGTGAATCTCCAGGCCTTTGTTCTGAGGTACCTCTGAATGAACTCAAGCCTCCAAGTTTCTGATTGGCAGCTGATTACATAAGCCGTTTGCACCATTCAAGGGTCCTTCATTCCAGAATCCTGCTGTTGTTCTTTGCCTTCAAGATGATTCTCCTATCCTGTGCCATCCTCACAGTCTCTGACATGCTCAAGCCCATTGTAACAGTGGGTGTGCCAGACCATCTTGTTAAAGGTTGTCCTGCCTTTCTCTAACACTTCACCTTTCCAAGTATGATGTCTACTAACATGTCCAAGTATGTCACATGGAGTTCCATCATCTTTGTGTTTGAGAAGCAGCTTGATTATGCTTCCTCCAAAGGAACCAGTGTATTTCTTTTATACATAAGGTGAAATCCTACAAGAACCTCACTGTAGAAATTTGTGTTCAGTGATTTATACATGTGAGAAGTATGTGAGCAGAGAGAGAGAGAAGGATTTCTAAGCCGTCCCAACTCAGGAATTGAAGCTTTTGACAACAGAAAGCCTGGTGCAGGGCTGCGTGGGGTTGGAATATAGTGCCTTCTAAAAATTCACTCATCCTCACTCAAAAGCTGGCCTATAACCAAAAAGTTGGTGGTTTTAATACACCCAGAGTGGCTTCACAAGTAAGACTGATGATTTGCTTCCATGAAAACCCTGTGCTTTTACCAGTTCTCCACAATACATGGGTCACCATGCATCAGAATTTACTTTGGTGCAGCTGACAACAATAGTCATGAGGATAACATCAGGCAAATGAGGACTGAATATGTGAGAAACACTCCGTCAGTCAGCATGCCTCAAAACTTTCAATATCTTTATCTTTTACTCATTGAAATGGGTGCAGGGGAAGGCAACATAGACCAAGGGGATGATAAAGCATTATGGGTATTTCAATTAATGTTATAAAACAAAATGTATATGAACTATTAAAAAAACCAATATATTTTGTAAATTTTTACTCAAATCTTAATAAAAAATAATAATAAAAAGCTTTAAGGGGGCTGGGGGAACTTACCAATGTCACCAAAAACAAGGAATGTCTGAGAAACTGTCCCAGACAAGAAGAGCCAAAGGAAATGTGTTTCACTATATAAAATGTGCTGCCTTGGAAGAGACCCTAGAATAGAAAAGGTATATTAAGTAAAAGATGAGGAAAAAAATAAATAAAATAACATCTAGTAAAAATGTGTTGATACTAGTTAATTAATAGCAGCAAATGTATCTTGCTAATATAATAAAAAATATTCTTTGCCATGAGTCAGAACCGACTCGTAGCTGACACTCTAGCAGGTTGTCAGAGCTCTTCTGGCTTTAGTCACACTGAAGGAATTTGTTTATCTTTCTTCCATGGTTCAGCTACCTGTCATTGGACCCTTACCCCTTAGGCCTCCAGAGCTCTCCATACCAATAATGTTAATAATAGTTGATGTTAATAGTACATGTTAATAATAGTTGAAATTGTGTGTGAGATATATTCTGAGATACTTCTGAACAGACTAAAAACTCCAGCCTTATACTACCTTTTATACAATCTTGGAAATATTTCTTATAACTTTAAAACTGTTCTAAAATTTTCTAAGTCTATTTTTTAAAAAATCATTGAATCCCTAGGTAATGGTGCAAAGAGTACCTCTGTGTTGCTAGAATAGTTGACTGGGAGATGGCTGAACAGGCTCCTGTATAGCTTCTAAGTCCTGCTTCAAGCTGAAAGTGTCTCTTTAGATGTTTTGTTTAATATTTGGAAAAAGCTGCATTCATATTTCCCCAATTTAATATTTGTGGAGTATCTTTATTGTAAAAAACCTCAATGTTTTTTAAAAAATACCTCCTCCAATGAGAAAATAGATTTCCAAGAGCAAGAAGATGACAGAAGTTAATTGACTTTGAGTGAGGGCCAGTGATTGGCGTGTGTCTGCCCAGCTCTTGGCCAAGGCTTTCCCTCCATCCCACTGTCTACCTGATGATGTGCCCCGAGCCTCAAAATACAGGACGTTAACCCATCTACAGTGTTACAGTCTCCATTTACAACCAGTAAGAACATCAAAAGTAATGAAACTTTGGATGGGAGGAGAAGATTCTGGAGGACATCCTGAAAATCAATGGCAAACCCAGAATCACCTCAAATAAGCTGCAAGAGACCCCATGTTGTCTGCTAATTCTCACCCATCACTGAGCCCTTCACTCCCTTTAACATTTGTGCTTCCAGTTAATCCAGATGCACAAGGTGACTGGGGAAATCTTGACACCAAAATTATCTTACACTGGGCCCTGAAGGCTCTAGGGATTCAGCCTTTCCCCAGCAGGTGTATTTTTAAATGTGAGTTTGTTTCCTCTTTTCTGTAATTGAGAAGCCCTTGAGACAGAACATGCCTTCCCTCTCAGATGCATCTGCCAAGGTCCTGAGTTAACTACAGGTGCTCAGGAGTAATAAGCATTCAATACTACGGTCAATAACTTAGAACAAGGAGCAGATAGTTCGCAGAAGTTGGCCTTCTAAGTCCTCACAAATTTCTCCCAGTTTCTCTGTGCTGAGTCAGCACATGGAGTCAACCAACTAGCACAAGGCAGAATGTGTCACTCAACACATTTTCTCCCTAGAGCATATGAATGACCATATTAATTGCCATTGAGTCAATTCTAACTCATGAATCTCCATGCACCCCAAAGTAAAACTGTGATCTACAGAGTTTACCATAACAGAGTTTGCAGGAGTATACTGTCAGAACTTTTTTAGTAAGATTGGAACTGCCAGCATCTCATTACTTATACCACCCAGGATTCCATGAAAGAAACCCCAAACACTATGCAAACAAAAAACAGAGTTACAGTAGGGTTTATTGCAACTCCTGTGTTTAGGGTATAAATGCAATCCACAGAGTTTTCAATGCCTGTGAAAACCATCACGGAAGATAAGGAAGGTCACTACATAATGCTGAAAGGGTCAATAGAACAAGAGGACATAACAATAATAAATATCTATG
>NW_006400027.1:624543-679214 GCF_000299155.1 Elephantulus edwardii
CAAGTCATCACCATTTTGGTGACTAGTTGCTGCTGTTGTTATAGGCAGTCAGGTCAGAACTGACTCATAACAAGCTCCAGAGGGTTTTCAGAGACTGTTAATCACATGGAAGGAAACTGACCATCTTTTCTCCCACAAAACGACTAGTTGATTCAAATGGTTACTTTTAGATGGGAGTTCAACTCTTTACCACAGCATATGCTCAACTGTTTTCACCATCCAAGGTTCCTGTATAAATTATTTCATCATCATCATCATCATCATCATCATCATCTCATTGCCATGGAATCAGAACCACCTCATAGCCCATCCTCCACTGGGTTTGTGATGATGTAAATCACAAGGGAGAACAATGCCTAACTTTCTCCCTCAGAGTAATAATAATGAAGATGTAGTTCTTGTATTTTAATAGTTCATTTATGAGAGTAACCCAGTGATCTCAGTCTTTGATTTTACAACAAAACACTATAACATAACCTGAATTTTGTTGTTGTTGTTGTTGTTTTGTGCCACGAGTCAACTGTGATTCACAGTGACCCTATGCACAATGGCCCTGAACTCTGCCCTATCCTGAACTAATCTCGCTGTCTCTGACACATCTACCCCCATTACCCTAGTTACTATGTCAATCCATGTCACCCAGGGTTGTCTCCTTCTGCGCTGACCCTCAGTCCTTCCAAATAAGATGTCTTTCTCCAAGAACTAGTCCCTTCTGACAACATGTCCATAGTATGTGAGACCGAGCTTCAAAATCCTTGCCTCAAAGGAGCAACCTGGTTTCACCCTCTTAGGAGAGAACTATTGGTTCTCTTGGAAGTCCATGGTATGTTTAATACCTGACTCCAGCATAAAAACTCAAAGGCGCTGATATTTCTTCTGTTATCCCTTAGTCATTGTTGAGCACTCCTTTGTACAGCAAGTAATTATAAAAAGTATGGTCTGAATTAGGCACACCTTGGTCTTACAGACTGACATCATGAATCTGGATACCATATCCAAATTTATCTGGGATTCTACTAGTTGATGTACATGGTTCTAATGAAACTGCCATTATTTTGTTTAAAGGATCCCAGTAAGAAAATAAATGATGTGGTCACATCTCCTAAGAAATATATGCCTTAGGTTTATAACTAAAGCTTATGACATCAACAGGAAGGAGCAGAACTTATACAGAACATTAGCACTTAAACTGAGCATGGAGAAAAACCTAATGAGTCCTAGAAATTACATGCAAACTTTGTGTTCTTGTGCATGTTTCTCAAATTATCAAAGATATTCATGAGCCAAACAGATTAACAATCATTAATTCAGTCTGTGGCCACTCCCTGGGCTACCAGCTGAGGAGCCAGTCAGCCAGGCAACCCCTCCTCTCCTCAGCCTTCTCACTGCAGCAAACTGTTCCCATGGAACCCAAACCTCTCCAAATGAGTCTGGCTCTTGTTTTAGATTTTGTGCTAGCTCCCTAGGGCTTCCTGTCTTGGCAATATTCTTTTAGGTTTGTAGTGTTACAGAAGTATAATGATTAAGAATCATTGAGAGCAAGGACATGGGAGGAGAGAAGAAGGCAGAGGTGAGAGGAGGATGAGGGAGGAGCAGCAGGGGGAGGAGGAGGAGGAGGAGGAGGAAGCTTGGTTAACAACAAGACCGCTGGGACAGTCAGCCATGGGAATGATTTCTGTTTAAGCAACAAAGACTGTTTTGTTTCTAGAGCTCTCAACTGAGCAGCATTTGGCTGCAACAGAAGAAAGAATCCCTGGGGAAAGGCGGGGGTTGGAGGAAGCTGGGTATCCAACTGTCTCCCTCATCATCACAGAATGTCATCTTGTCAGGAGCCCATAAACCAGCAAAGCTGGGTCCCACCTGCCCCAAGGGAGAGTTCATCCAGGGAAATGTAAGATGCTGCAGATGGCGTGGGGGACCACTGGGGAATTTGTCTGCCCTCTCAACCTCACCCCAGGAGGGCCACCCTCCTAAAGATCCACCTTCTTTCCTGGAAAGATGAAATTAAAATTCAGACCACTTGGGACATTAACAGTCCCCAGGCAACTTGTCAGGAGAGAAAGAAGCAAGGAGAGATGTAGTGTTACCTGCAGGACTCTAGAGCCTCCAATTCCTTTCTGAAGAGAAGCCTGTGCCTTCAAGATGAAAGCATTGTCCACATGAAAAACTGATAAGCAATTTCCCAGTGGAAGGATGGTTAGGAGGCTTTTGTTGTTGTTAAGTGCTGTCCAGTCGCCTGTGACTCATAGTGACCCTATGTACAACAGCCCCACACCCTGCTCTATCCTGTGCAAATCTTATTGTCTCTGACACATCTACCCCATTACCCTAGTCATTGAATCAATCCATCTCATTGAGGGTCTTCCTCTCTTGTGCTGTCCCTCCACCCTCCCAGGCATGATGTCCTTCTCCAAGGACTGGTCCCTCCTTGCAACATGCCCAAAATATGTCAGAAAAAGCTTCAGAATCCTTGCCTCTTAGGAGCAGCCTGGTCTCACCCTCTCTAAGACAAACTTGTTTGTTCTCCGAGCAGTCCATAGTATATTCAATACTCTTCTCCAGCACCACAGCTCAAAGGCATCAATTCTCCTTCTATCATCCCTAGTAATTGTCCATCTTTCTGATGCATAGCAAGTAATTGCAAAGACTATGGCCTAAATCAAACGTACCTTAGTCTCCAGACTGACATCGTTGCTCTTCAATACTTTGGAGTCTGTCAAATAATGTTATAAATCCAAGCATTTCTATTAAGACAGGCTAGGAAGAAGGATTGGCTATCCACTTCTGAAATAGCTGACTTTCAAAAACCCTCCATACAATAGAGAACACTCAGACTAGGAGGATTAGGGATGTATAACCTGACATTCAATGCTCAACAGATGGAGACTCTACATTTGATTAGTAAAGAGATTTGATTATTTTCAGAAAAAAAATAAATGGCTTTCTAGAAAGAAGAATCCTTATTCCTCAGTCACAGTAAACCTGTTTTTAGAACTATGTGCATTCAGTCTGGTGTTGGGAGGAACAGTATATATCACTCTCAATAAGAGTCTTGTTTAGCACATCCTAGTCTGGAAATTAGCTCCTGTGAATTTGCAACATAGTCTTGCTGATGTAAATTTGAAAGTGGACACATAGTGCTGGACTTTCACTCAAAAACCAGGAAAAGGACCTGAAATCTAGCCTATGTAAAGGACTGAAAATAAACAATTAGCACTTGGTCAATATGAGGAATCATTTGGTGGTGCACCAATGAACATCCATGCTGCTAAGTGGAAGGTTGGAGGACTGCCCAGAGCAACCTTGGAAGAAAGACCTGGCAATAAATTCTCAAAATTCTCAAAAAGAGAATACAACCATGTACATTATACTCTGACACACATGACAGCGACAGACATAAATTGGATCTACTCAATGGAAATTGGTTTGGTCAAATGAACAGGGAAGATTTCTTCTGAAGGAACACAAAACATGGTGTGACAGATGTGCTGCCTTGACCTTGAGAAATACAGGGTAGATGAAAGTCAGGGACAACATCAGACACCGACTTCCTCTACAACATTCCCAGGTTCATCCAGGGTGGTGAAAGTGGCTTGTGCTCCATAAAGATTGGTCACTCAAGACCATCCGGCAACATCAGCCCAATTTTCTTCAGTACGATTACAGCCAAGATTCAGCAGCACATGCCATTAACCATGAATTGAGATCGATTTGAGACAATGGAACAGGCTGTGCTCCTATGTCCTCTCAGCCTCTCTCAGTGCTTAGAATAAGGATATTTGCACAGTAAGACAGAGAGCTCACACCATGCTTTGCCTTTCTGAAATCCCCATTGCATGACTAGAAGGGCATATTCCGAGCCTCTCTCTGCGGAGCATCATCACTCATTATAGCTCTGAACAGGCTGGGACTTGCTTTCAAAAGGCAGCTGGGCCTGGGGACCATGTTTCACTTCTTGACACCATTAATTGGGTTATGAGTCAAAGCTATAATGAAGACAAGTTTTGGTGTCTCCTGCAAGCATCCTGGGAAATATACACATACACACAGGCTCCCAAACCACAGAGGGTGGGAGAGCTGGACAGATTTGTTTTGTTTATCAGACCTACATGGTCACTAGATAAATGGTCAGTGTCATGGGACTCCTCTGTGGACAAACCTAAGGTTCTTTGCTATTCCCCAAGGCCCTTAGATGTCACAGTCTCTCACCCAGAGTGGCTTATTAGTAACTGGGCAAAGTAGGAAGGCATAGGAGTGGCTTCAAAACAAGCTACAGAAGGAGGCTAAAAGCAGGGAATATTCTGCGAGCCCAAAATGGCAAACATGACACAGAAGCTGGTCTTACATGTAAACCAGGCCATTGCATACTCAAGCACAAAGAGCAGCTTCCTACGTGAAGGTGGCAGCGTGACCAGAGCAGTCACTGAAGCCTGCGTCAGGGCAAACCTCTAACCATCTGACTCAAAAGGCCTATCAGTCCTGGCTGTTACTTATGCAGCCCTGAATAGGGCCAGTGAGGCTGGATAGAGATAGGCAGGGTCGTGTGATACCACCACAATTAATTCAAAAGTTCAATTTCATTTATAGCATTGTTAACCACGAGACTATATCAGTGCAACTCAGTCAGCCTTTATTTCCTTTTCCTGAATTTTGAGCCATCTGACTGCAGCTGCAACTGCCATCTCACTTGGGTTTTTAAATCCCCTGCTCTGTTATATTGTTTACAGCTGGCAGGAGACTCATCTGGCCTTTGAAGAAGATGCATTATGACATCATCTAAGGGAGTTACAACATGCACCATCTTTGGTTCTCCCTGAAGTCCTCAGCTCCAGAGCAATTCCATAAATCCCAGGGTTTTACAAACCCAACTGCAGAAAAGCACAAAGTTCCATAAACAACTCTGTGAACTAAGGACTAGGGAGTGTCTTCCGGGAGACTGGAGTATAGAGGAGGCTGGTGCAGTACTGCTTCAGAATTCTCCAGTTACGCTGACTGTGTACATCAGAGTAGGACTGGGTGGCACAGGGCTTTCACTGGCTGGTCTTTTGTAAGTAGGAATTCTCCCAAGGTAACCCTGGCTGTATTGAACCTCCCAACTTCTGGTTAGCAAACAAGCACATTGTTTACAATCTTGAGGGAGTTGAGAAACAGAGAGGAGAAGAGAAGCTTGTGCAGTTAACCTGAGCATTCAGTTGGAGTTCTTAGGAGTCAAACTGGTATCAGCCCAATTCCATTTCATGTGTCCCCGGGCAGGTCAGCCAACCATTCCCTACGGGTTTTCAGTTTCATAAAAGGGAGAATTGAAGTGTTTGCAAAAGCTTCTAGTAAACGCTCAACATCTGTTAGATTTTTCTCTTCAATATTGCAAGCCATTTTAGTCACCATTGTTCATTTCAGTTCACGGCAACCAACCACATGAGTGCCAGATAGAACTGTGTCTCAACCAGTTTTCAAGATCATGGCCTTTCATAAGGGAATTGCCTGGCCTTTCTTCCAGGACACTTCTGGATGCATTCAAGTCAGCAAACTTTCAGTTAGTACTCCACAGCTTCATCATTTGCACCATCTATGGAATAATACAAGCCACTTAATCACAATGAATTTATTAGCTCAAATGAATCCGGAATGTACAGACGGTGTCGCTGAGCAGTATAGGTAGCAAGGAAACTTGCAAATGCAACGGTGCCAAATGGCCTGTTACCTCCATCTTCTCGCTTCAGACACCAAGTAAAAGCTTGCATGTTGGAATCTTCTAAAGACAGAAACACCAGATAGGCCACCTTGAGAAAATTTATGTTTTTCTGCCAACCTTGGAATCAAATCAGGTGCTTGGAATCAGAGCCCTGGCTCTTAATTGTATCACTTTTGCTAAGTCCCAATTAGGTCCTTCCTCAACTTGAGCAAGTAGCAGGTTGCAAAATCTGAGTGTATTATCAGGCAACAAAAAGCTCAGGGTTTTCTGTTCACTTCAATTGCTTATTAAACCTCCTGTCTTGAGCACTGCAATCTACCCTAATAACATGGTTATTTACCCTCAGCTCCCATGCCTTTGTTCATTAGTTGACATTTATTCCACACGAAGATACCGTTCTTGCAGCTTGCAGGCCCCAACTTGAGCTCAAGAGGGCTCACTTGGAAGTCACTGAGGAAAGTGCATCCCCCACCACCCCAGCATGACTTGTGAGATAGAGAAGATTGTCACCCAATGTCATGTTCCAGTACGAATGGTGTTTTCTCTAACTTGGCCTGAGCTGAGAATATTTCTGGGCTCACTTACTCTTAAAGACAATCCCAGCATTTCTCACTGAGATTAACACGCTTTGACACAGCACACAGTGCCAGAGTAACATTTAGAAGGGGAAAATAACTTGAAAGTGAAGGAGACCAAAAAGGCATAATTACCCAAGGCAAATTGTTTTGTTCATTCAGTGATTACAGTGGTTTTAAAGCCTTATAATTTATCATAGCTCCAAACAATTTAAGTCTCAGTTGTGTTTCTGTGAGAAACAGAGACACTTCCCTTTCTTTATTCCTTTTGACAGGCTATTCTTTTAATATCAACTTAGTTCTAGGATGGTAGAGTGTAGATCTTCCCAATGTCACGCCCAAAATAGGGACAGAGACAATGACAAGTTCTTACCTTGCATTAGGCTGCAGGGCACAAATACCCGAAGAATTTAACAATTCCAAACGGGTGTAATTTCTTTCAGGTTCAAGTATCAGTTTGCTTGTTTTGCTGCTGCTAATCACCTCTTAAACAAACAATTGCTTTATCTGTGTACTGTGCCTCATTTCACTTTCAAATTATGTGTGTGTTTTGCTTCTAACAGCTTATTATGATCTATAATTAACAATTTTGCTGAAAGCAGAGCTGTGTATTGAAAAGAGCCCACATGCAATCTGAGAAGTACTTGAAACAGGAGGTCTTTGTTTTCATTACAAATTTGGCAAGCAGCAGGTACCTCTCCTCTCTGCTTTGCATTGTCTTCTTCGGAAGTCTATGAGTATAGAACCTAAAACCTAAAAGGAAAAAAAAAAATTAGGCTTTGGTAAAATTTCAGTTTGATGTGACTAAATAAACTAGAGAATCTCCAATTTGTCTGAAATTTATCATCACCTAGGGAGCTTTTAAAAGAAAGTCCAAGTCGTCAATTAAATCCGTTTCTCTAGTGCTGCACCGAGACTGGAGAAAGAGTCCGACTGGTCTCCACAGAGTGTGCCATTCTATCCACTTGATTATTAAAATTCTTCTCTGTTGAGGTTATCTTTTGGTGAGTACTCACATGAGACACAAACGTCTTTTTTTCTTTTGCTCCACCAGAGAAGTCTATACACATGCCTCTCCTTCACACCTCCTTATCACCAATATCCCAATATATCATGCTTCTTTTCAAGTCCCTAACCATCCAGTCAAACTATTGGCCACAGCCCATATGTATGCAATCGTATCTTTGTACATTTCTCCTTTCAAGCAGGGTGAATAGCCACTTGAAGTTCTGCCAATTAGGAGAATTTTCCTCTATCACCATGCTTCAGGGAGGTCCCAGAGAAGTGCTGTAGCTATCCACTTCAGGGTGGTGCCTGTGTGCTGTGCATAAGGAACTCCTCAAGAGGTCATAGGTGTCAACGGGAGATACAGATAAGGTGATGGAGCAGAAACTTGTGATTGATTTGAGCCACTTCCTCATGTCACTTTCTTAGCCCAATCCCAGGTGCTCTAATTCCACTTAATGAAGAAGTGTTGCTATGAACATCCAACTTTATGATGCAGTGGATCATCCAGTTCCTGATTGGTAACTCAGGCCAGCTGGTAACTCAGTGACCCATGGTTAAACATTCTGTAGTAAGACCCAGTTGTTGTCGTCAACTGCCATTGAGTCAAGGACAACTCACAAACACCCTATGAATGACAGACTTGAATTTTGTTCTATTCTGCTCCATCATCACAATCTCTGTCATACTCAAGCCAATCATTCCCATCACTTGACAATCCATCTTAAAGGTCTTCCTCTATTTCAAGGCCCTTTTTCAGAATGTTATCTTTTTCCAAGGACTGGTCCCTATGTTTAAAGTCTATGAAATGAAGTTTTACCATCCTTGCCTGTAAAGAGCACCCACTTGGGCTTCTTCCAAGAAAGGTTTGTCTGTTCTTTCAACAGGCAGTAGTTTATTCAATACTCCTCTTCTGCAACATCATAGTTCAAAGGCATCAATTTTTCTTCAGTCTTCTTTATTCATTGGCCAACTTGAAGACATTTATAAAGCAGTTGAAAATACTATGTCTTGGATCAGGTGCACCATAGCAAAGCAAAAGTTACTTCTCAAGAGCAGAGTAGCTGTCTGCAGAGGATGGAAGGTTCTTTTCTCCAAAATTCTAACAGTTTGCACTATGATTCACCAAGAGGCATCGCCAGAGTCTCCAAGCAGCATCTCTTTCTGCCTCTGTTACTTCAAGCACTACTGGACCAGCAAGATCATGTGACCCATGTAGCAGAGCAGGTAGCACAGCAGCCTGAACACATGGCATAGCCTACTGTCATTTTAGGCTCACTCAGAACCAGCAACTTTCTGAGTCACTTGGTAAATAGCTGGAGATACATTAAGAAGGGACGTTCTGCCTCCAAAGTCCAAAGAGGTCCACCAAGCATTGTGCTTCCTTTTGGTTGAGAGAGGGTTTAGATGCAATAACTTATCCTTCACTTGCAGTGAGGTGAACCTGACATGCCCTACATCACTGAACTCCTAGAAACTTCACTAAGGTGGAAGGCACTTCAATTTCTACTGTCTTTATCTCCCACTGTCAGCATGCAGGTATCTTACAAATAAGTCTAGAGTCACTGACACTACTTCTTACTAGAGCTTACCGGACGTGTGTGACATCTTGTGGAAAGGAAAGTTACTCAAATCCCTACTAACTAAATTCTGTCACAGTGCTGGCGAGTTCATATACCTCCAGAGAGGCAGGAATGTGAAAGTGTATCACTGGCTTTACCAGCTGAAAGCAAACTGCTCTGATGATCTTTCAAAATCAGAATGGGGGGAAAAATGCACTGACCACATCAATAGCTGCATACCTGGTATCAGGAGATGTATTCATTTGCTCAAGCAGTGAAATCACATCTAGAGGAGTAGCTACAATTGTAGTCAATAACTGGTTCCGTTTAGATAATCAACTGGCATTGTCTGAGATCCATCCCCAGATTTCACTTCTTTCCGATCAATAACTTCACTTGAACTTCAGATACCTTTCAAAGATGTGATTTCAGTTGGCCTTGCACTTTGATCATATTTACAATAAAGTTTTGGATTTTTTTTTTTTTTAGGACTATCAGCTCTATTTCTGTAAGACATAAGGCTTCCTTCAAGGCATAATTTGAAACTTTGAGATTTTTTTTCTGTGATACTTAACCTGTAACTTGGAAATCTTGAGCTCATCTCATTGAATTGTGCCACACAGAGAGAGGATTAATTAAGCAGCTTTCCTAAACTTCTTACCCTAACAAAATAGCAGGAAAATATGCCATGAATAAGAAAATACCCAGAGACTGACTTCTCACTAATATTGTGATGTACAGCAGGTAAAAATGTAAGTGCTAATACTGCTCATTCATCCTTTGAATCAGAGGAAGTTTCATCAATTTTAAGACTAGTCAAACTTGAGAACTAATAAAAAAAAAACCCTATCCTTACATCCTTTTTTTCTTTAGAATGTCTAATGAAGTTCTACCAAATTATGTTAGGCTGGGTTTGCTGGGGAACTCATATATTTATTAGACTTAAGAGAAACCAGTTTCTTTGTTCATGTCAGACAACCAAAGTAAGGGGTTATTTTATTAAGTATTGTATTGTATTCTATTCTGGGGAGTCCTGGCAGCCTACTGGCATAAAAGCTGCACTACAATCAAACCCAAAGACACGTGGTTCGAGACCACCGCCCACTCTGCAGAAGGAAGGGCAGTCTCCTCCTGTGTAATTAACTGCCTCTGAAAACCCACTGGGGGGTCAGCTTTGGGTCAGTTCTGACTCTATGATACACAACAATAATATTATTCTATTCTATTCTTTTACATTCTGTTCTATTCTTACATTACATTATATATTCTATTCTATCCTATCATATCATACTACACTATATCATATTATAATACACATCAGAATTTTTAAATACTAGTATATATTTTCCCTTTGGGTTTGTGGGCCCATCAGGAGCATTTTCTCTACTGTTGTTGTTATTAGGTGTCACCGAGTTGTCTACAATGTCAAATACACCAAAATGTTGCCCTGTCCTGTGCCATCCTCATGATCTCTGTCATGACCAAGCCCATCATTGAAGTCACTTTGTCAGTGTACCTTGTTAAGGGTCTTCCTTTCTTTATCCGACCATTTGTTTTTCCAAGTATGATATCTTTTTCTAAGGACTGTCTCTCCCAACAAGATGCCCAAAATACATTGCCATGATCTTTGCCTCTGTGGAGAAGCTAAATTACACTCCCCCAAGATAGGTTTGATTTTTCTTTTGGGACTTTATGAGATTGCAATACTCTTTGACAACAATATAAATTTTTCTTTGGTATTTTTTCATCATTGTTCAACTTTCACATGTATGTACAGTAAAGAAAATAGCATGGTTTACCTTAGCCTTTAAACTGGAATCCTTACCTTTTAGTACTTTAAAGAGGTCCTTGACTATAGATTTTCCCAACACAATTTGTGTGTGTTATTATTATTATTATTATTATTATTATTACTTGACTGCTGCTACCATAGGTGTTGATTATGGATCCAAGTAAAAGGAGATAACTGACATCTTAAATTGTTTCTCCACCTACCATGATGTTGCCTATTAACTCAATTATATTTTGTTTTCTCCTATTAACAATTCTAAAATGTGCCAAGTCAGCTTTTGTGCTCTCCTTTACTCTCTGTAAAAGTCATGCTGTCCATTATCCTTATTCTATGGACCTTATGTATAATAGATTCATATCATCAACCAACTCTCTGCACATGCACATTCAAACTGAAAATGCTTGTAAGAAACTCTAGAGAGATAAATTTCATATTGCCTTTTTTGGGGTCAATTTTTTCTCTGATACCTCTACCCAACTCTATTGTTCACACACACACACACACACACACACACACACACACACACACACACACACCCCTTTGTTATCTAGCTCAGAAATGACAGGACTTAACTAGAGAACATGCACAGCTCCTTGATTCTAATTCAATATATCTGGAAGGAAGCTCACCCAAGTCCATTTTTTTAAGCTCAACATGATGCTGATGATTACTCATATCAGGAAACCAATGATTTAGCACATAAAAATTTACCAGGTCAAGTCTTCCATATGTGAAGACATTTAGAAGTAGGTAGGAATTGTTGGTTCCCTTCAGCACCAACGTGCAGTCTGGCAGACGTACTAGCTGCCCACGTATGGGGGCCAGATATGTCACACTGCTCAGAGAGTGAATGCCAAATGGTCCACAATCTCTCACCATTTCTGTCTGAAGAGTTAGTTAGTTCTCAGAGGGGTTAAGACACAGGGTTAACTTTGGCCATAATTAAGTTTCTTATTTTCTGAAACCTGTTCTTCCTGAGATAGCTGAGAAAACGTATGCTCTCTCCAAGGGTTTGCTCATCAACTGAAAACTTCCCCTTAGGAGTTGACTTGATGCAGAGGAACTAGGAACAAAGATGAGTTCATAAAGAAGGCTTATAAGAGAGATGAAGTACATGACGCACTAGGAGCTTAGACTTTTAATTCAAAATTCTATTTGACTCTAGTTTGAATTTTTTAATATTTTTTTTTAAGAGACAACAAGCAAAGAGTGGGGAGCACCTCCAAGACGTGGAAAGGGAAGCTTTGGAACTGCTCAGAATACTGCCCATTGGCTGGTTAGCACACAGACTCTCCTCGTAAAAACCTCTCTACATGCAAGAAACATTATGACTTAAATTGCATTCATGATATCCTCTGATTAAAAAAAAAATCAATTTGTCAGATCAATTTTTCTTAAACAAGTTCATCATACTCTAGAGCAAGGACCAATCAATAGGGGATGTTTTTTAGCTGCTTCCCAGCCTTCCCACTTCTTCAATAATTGCTAGAATTTCATATCGACAGACCATAGAATGCTTTGAAGGCTGGATTGATCCATTAGCCACTCATGCTACAAGACAGGGCCACAACAATAATGCTTATTCCCCAAGGAACCCAGGCTGAAAATCAAACAGGAGGTAACTCTTTACATTACGCTTTGACCCTAGACAGGTCCAGGTCTCTGCTTCTATTGGAAACCAGGGAAGGAGGAAAGAAGAGGAGTGAAGAAAGTAGTAAAAGAATAAGACAGAAGGAAGCGAGGACTGCTGTGATTGGAAAGGAAGGAAATGCTGAAAAATTTTCAGCCCCATTGCAGATGGTCCTCAGGAAAGAAAATGATGGTGGATTGGTGAAACCAAAAGTTTGGGGCAGCTGCTACCAGGAGAAAAAGAAACCAGAAAGAGAAGCTAACTGATACTCATCAGTATCACTTTGGTCTTGAACCTTCACCCACAGCCCTTCTTTATCTTTTCTTTTTATCTTATCTTTTGCCTGGAGGTAAAATTAATCAACTTGTAATCATTCCTGGACAGCTGTTCTGTGCATTTCTACAACCCACCAGCTCAGCAGGTTGCCATAATAGGGATTACAATACAAAAAGCATCTAATAGAAATCAAGGCTTGATTTGCCCTAAAAAAGGAAATACCACAGGGGACCAGGTCATATTGCCTTACGCAGTACAAAGCCTAACTCTGGCCCCAGAAAAATAAAAGCTGACCGAATGTATGCTAGTGAGAGGCACTGATTTGCCCATTACAGAGCTGCTGTTAATCTATTAATCAGAGAATTGTTTATTAACTATCCTACACACCACAGTTACATGGGCTTCTCATAAACCTGTAGGAAACCAATGTCTGTAGAAAGCAAATTTGCACATGAGATGGAAATTGCCCACCACGTGTGAGCATGGTTAACCTTCAATTTTTATGTGGAAATTAGGTATGCCTTATTAAAAGTCAAAAGCCAGGGTTTTACTGCTCTCAAATACTAGCATATGTAGAGACATACATTTCTATCCAGGAGCATGTGCATGCTGCAGAGTGGCAGGTTGGCATATATTAGCTGCAGGGTCAGACCTCAACAGAGGACAAACTGACATGTTCCACACCGTCACACACAGCGCTCTGCTTGCAGGAGACATCCAAAAGGCACTGACCTTCTTGGCAACTTGCGCATTATTCAGCTGTCATGAAACCCTTACTTAGTGAGCTCTTGGGGCATTTGCTCAGCATATTTCATAATTTGAGTCAATCCTAGACTTTATATAAATATAATTAACCTATACTTTAATAGACCACTGTAGCATCACCTACGTGATTTCCTATATAAGTTAAACATAAACCACAAAGTGACAACAGTTTCAGTCATACATTTGTTATGTTACCAGATACACTCATTGACAGAGGTAAATACTATACACTTGACAATATATTTATCTACTGTGCGTTTACAGAGTTAATACCTTAATCCTAGATGTCAGTGTGGCCTACAGTGGGGCTGGTAGTCTGACTTCTCAGTTATAGCAATATGGACCCACTTATTTCCAAAATATTTGCTGTCTAAGGCATACAGCTAACTCATGTTTTGATTTCTTTTTTATTTTTCTTATCTTTTGATTTCTTGACTGCTGATTAACAGTTGTGAGAGAGAGGATATAAAAGCTGGTCAATATTTTGGAAGCATTGATGACAGAAAATTTGGCAACAGATATTAATAAGTTCTCATAATCAAAACAACTGTGAGATATAATCTCACCTCAGTAAGAATAGCAAAATTTAACAGAGCAGCAAACAACAAATGCTGGCGAGGTTGTGGAGAAACTGGAACTTTTATTCACTGTTGGTGGGAGTGTAAAATGGTGCAACCACTATGGAAGGCTGTATGGCACTTTCTCAAAAAGTTGCAAATAGAAACACTATTTGACACAGCAATTCCACTACTGGAAATATACCCCAAAGAAACCATAACTGTCACCCAAGCAGATACATGCACACCCATGTTAATTTCGGCTTTGTTCACAATAGCAAGGAGTTGGAAACAACCCAATTGCCCATCAACAAATGAATGGATAGAGAAGCTGGTATAGTCACACAATGGAATACTCTATGGCATTGAAAAAAAAAAGAATTTATGAAATATTATACAAAATGAGTGACCCTGGAGGATATTATGCGGAGTGAAATATCTCAGTCACAAAAAGACAAATATGACATAATACCACTGTTGTAAAACGGCACTGGCATAGGGGTTGGGGGGAGACTGAGAAAGAGGGGATAAATAATGTATACTACATGGAAACAGATGAGGGAGAGAACTGTTTAAAAGGGATATATGATTGGATATTACTGTTGTAACAGAAGTCCAGAACAAAGGCAGCATAGTGGAGGGGACTTGGAGGGATGATTGAATAACAATGAAAGAATTTTTTCTTTTACTTTTCAAAGACAAAAGTGAATGGGGGGGAAGGGTGGGCAGGGAGAAAAGTGCAACAATGAATGAATGAATGGAAATCCAAAGTCTCTGTAAACTTTCATTAAAATAAATTTAAAATTAAAAAAATATTTTTCTATTTAGCAAAATGATTATGTAAGTCTTCATATTTTAGGCTGACAAATGTCTCTTGCATTAAAAAGAGAGGGGTGCAAACAATGAAAGTAGTATCTATTTGCATTGTTGTTGTTTCATAGCATTGTGTCGTCAGCGACTCATAGTGTCCCTATGTACAACAGCTCTGAAGACTAACTTGTCCTAAGCCAGTCTCACTGAGTCAGACGTATCTACCCCACTGTACCAGTTATTTTATCAATCCATCTCATCTGGGTCTTCCTTTCCTGCCTTGTCCCTCCACCCTTGCAAGCATGATGTCTTTCTCGAAAGACGGATCCCTCCTGGCCACAAGCCCAAGATATGTGAGACAGAGTTTCAAAGTCTTAGCCTCCAAGGATAAACTTGCTTTTATCTTCTCCAAGATGGACTCACTTGTTTTCTTGGAAGTTCATGGTATGTTCAGGACTCATCTCCAGCACCAAAACTCGAAGGTATTGATTCTTCTGTCACCCTTAGTCACTGTCCAGCTCTCTGTTGTATAGCAATTAATTGCAAAGACTATGGCCTGTATGAGGTGCACCTTAGTCTCTAGACTGACATCATTGCTTCTCAGTACTCTGGAGAGGTCACTGACAGCAGATTTTCCCAGTGCAATTTATCTTTTTGATTTCTTGACTGGTGCCAAGAGTGTTGATTGTGGAGCCAAGCAAGCTGTAATTGTTAACAAGCTCAATCTCTTCTCCGTATATCATGGTCCTGCCGTAAACCTGTCTTCTTGGTGTTGAGCTTCAATACATATTGAAGACTACAGTCCTTCACCTTCTGCAGCAAGCATTCAGGTTCTCCTCAGTTTCAGCAAGGAAGGTTACATCATCTGCTTAACACAGGTTGTTGATGAGTCTTCCTCCAATCCTGATTACACAATCCTTCTCATAAAGCCCAGCCTCCCATGGAAATATAAACATCCCTCCAAAAGAGGTAAATAAGTTACTCTTATAGTTTATTTTGTTAAATATTAAGATATATTTTTAAAAATCCACTTCTGAAGAGCCAATTCTGACTCAACATGGCTCAAAACACAGAATAGCACTTCCTCATAAAGTCCTTATGTCTGTAGATCTTCGTAGGAGGAGACTGTCACATCTTTCTTTCCTTCTTTCCTTAGTCTTTTTTCCTTTTCCCATCTTTCTGTCAAAGAACTAGTAATTTGGAACCACTGATCTTTGAGTTGGCAGCACAATATGTAATTCACTGTGCCAGTAGATAGATTTTATAAATACAGATGAAAGATAAAAAATTTCCTCCCTTGTGGTTTACTGCCTCTGAAAATCTGCTGAAGAATCAGATATGAGTTGCTTAATATATATGTGTGTATGTGTGTGTGCATGTGTGTGTAACTTCTACTTTTGTGTTGTTGTTGTTGTTGTGTGTAGTCAAAATGGAGCTACCCATAGCTGACCCTTCAAAGGTTTTCAGAGGCAGTAAATTGCATGGGAGGAAATTGTGCATCCTTCTTTCTTGGAGAAGCTGGTGAATTTGAACTATGTGCCTTTGGGATTGCAGCACAACTTTTTACCACTAGGCCACCAGAACTCTCTTACTTGTATAAACCTATAAATATTCTTAAAATTATTTTGTTGTTGTTGTTGTTAGGTGCTTTTAAGTTGACCATGACCTTCATGACCCTATGAACAGCGTATCTATACCCTACCCCGTCCAAAGCCATCTTCAACATCTCTGATATATTTTTCTTCATTGCTGCAATCACTATAGCAATAGCTCTTGATGAAAGTGACTCTCTTTCAGTGATCTTCCACCTTACCAAATATAATGTCTTTTTCTATGCACTGGTCCTTCCTTACATACCCAACATATGTGAGATGAAGTTTCACCATCCTTTGCCTCTAAGAAGAACCCTGTTTACACTATCTCCAAGTAATAGCTCTTTTTTATTTTGGCAGTCAATAGGATTTTCAGTGCTCATTTGCAACACCACAACTCAAAAGTATTGATTCTTCTCCTGTCATCTTTGTCATTGCCCAAATTTAAGAAATAGAGCAAGTAACTAAAAAGATCAGGCTTTGGATTGAACACACTTTGGTCTTTAAATTGACATTGTTGCTCCTTAAAACTTCAAAGAAATCTTTCTCAGAATATTTTTCCAATGCAATAGATTCTTTTGCTTGGAAGTGTGGAGGGTCAGCACAGGAGAGGAAAACCCAAATGAGATGGACTGATACAGTGACTATGTCAATGGGGTCAGGTGTGTCAGAAACAGTGAGATGGACTCAAGAAAGGGCAGGAATCAGAACTATTGTTTATAGAGTCACTAAGTGTCTTAGTCAACTCAACAGCACATGACAACAACAATAAAAATGAAAATTCTTGACTGTTGGTAGCAAGGGTGGTGATTGTGGTTCCAAGTAAGGTGAAATTATTGGCAACTTCATTCTTTTTCCTGTTTATCATGAAGTTGCCTACTGGCCCAGGGCTGAGTATTTTTGTTTCCTTAATGTCAAGATGTAATCCATAATGAAGGCTGTAGTCTTTGATTTTCTGCAGGAAGAGCTTCAGGTCCTACTCACTATCAGCCAGCATGGCTGTGACATCTAAGTTATGCAGTTTGTTGGTGAATTTTCCTCCAATATTGATGCTACATTCTTCTTCATAGAATCCAGCCTCTCTAATGATTTGCTCAGCATAAAGATTAAACAGTTATAGAGAAAGGATACAACCTTTGACACACATCTTTACTGATCTTAAATCACATTCCCTTGCTCTGTTCAGGCAATAGATTTTCGGTCTAGGTATGGGTTTTGTAGGAGCACAATAAAATGTTCTACAATTTCCACTCCTCTCAGTGTTAGCAATAGTGTGTCATAATCCACACAGTCAGGTGCCTTTGCCTATTCAATAAAAAATAAGTAGACATTCTTCTGGTTCAAGATTAGGCAAATTTTTAATCTCCTGTACACAGGGTTGCTTTGAGGTAAAGTTGATTCAACAGCACTTGAAAAGAACAACATAGCTTTACAACTAGAAAAGTACTGTCATTATAATAATTATTCAATAATATTTGTTAAATAATTAACAGAGTTTGTAGATGAACAATTAAGTATTCTGGGATTTCCATTTTTGCCAATATTAAGCATCAAAACAATGACTTTCTTGAAATACTGACATTTCATCAAAGAACAAGTATAATGAATTACGTTATATTTTACGTTTGTTGTTGTTATGTGCCATTGAGTTACTTGTGACTCACAGCAACCCTATGGACAACAGCCTTATACCTTACTACATCCCTTGCCAATCTTATTGTCTCTGAGATGCTTATCCCCATTACCCCAGTGACAGAATCAATCCATCTCATTGAAGGTCTTCCTCTCCTGCGCTTTCCCTCCACCCTCCCAAGCAAGATGTCCCTCTCCAAGGACTAGTCTCTCCTTGCAATATGTCCAAAGTATGTCAGACAGAGCCTCAGAATACTTGCCTCCAAGGAGAAGCCTGGCTTCACCCTCTTCAAAATTAACTTGTTTGTTCTCCTAGCAGTCCATGGTATATTCAGTACTCTTCTCCAGCACCAAAGCTCAAAGGCATCAACATTCCTTCTATTATCCCTAGTTGTTTTCCAGCTTTCTGATGCATAGCAAGTAATGGCAAAGACCATGGCCTGTATCAGGTACACCTTAGTCTCCAGATTGACATTGTTGCTCTCAGTACCTTGGAGATGTCTCTGACAGTAGATATTCCCTGCAATCCATCTTTTAATTTCCTGGCTACTAGTATCAAGAGTGTTGATTATAGAGCCAAGCAAACTGAAGCTGTTAACAACCTCAATCTCTCCATCATCTATCATGAATGCTATCAATCAGCCCAGTGATGAGAATCTTTGCTTTCTTGAGGTTGAGCTTCAATCCATATCGGAGGCTGCAATCCTTTACCTTCTGCAGAAAGAACTTCAGGTCCTCCTCAGTTTCAGCAAGCCAGGTTGTGTCATCTGCATAACACAAATTGTTCATGAGTCTACCTCCAATCCTTATGTCACACTTCTGCTCACAGAGCCCAGCCTCTCAGATAATCTTTTCGGCATATAGATTGAAAAGATATGAAGATAGGACACATCCTTGATGTACACCCTTCCCAATTTTAAACCATGCAATGTTTCCTTGGTCTGTTCTAATTACTGCCTCCTGGTCCAAGTATAAGTTTTGCACAAGCACAATCAAGTTTTCTGGTATTTCCATTCCTCTCAAAGTCAGCCACAATTTGTTGTGATCCACGCAGTCAAATGTCTTTGCATAGTCAATGAAACAGAGATAGACATTCCTCTGGTACTCTCTGCTTTCAGCCAAGGTTAGTCTGACATTAGCTATGATATTCCTAGTGCCACGACCTCTTCCAAATGCAGCTGGCACTTCAGGCAGTTCTCTGTTGATGTGCTGTTCCAGTCGTCTTTGGATGATCTTCAGCAGAATCTTGCTTGCATGTGAAATCAATGATATTGTTCATTAATTTCCACACTCTGATGGATCACCTTTCTTTGGAATGGAAACAAATATAGATCTCTTCCAGTAAGTAAGTCAGGTGGTTGTCCTCCAGATTTCTTGGCACAACTTGGTGAGCACGTCCAGGGCAACATCTGTTTGTTGAAATATATCAATTGGTATGCCATCAATTCCTCAGGCCTTTTTCCCCCCAATTCTTTCAGAGCAGCTTGAACTTCTTTCTTCATCACCACAGGCTCTTGCTTATACATTGTTTCATGAAATTCTTCTGTGTCCACCAATTCCTTTTTGTATAATGACTCTGTATACGCTTTCCATCTTCTTTTAATGTTTCTTGCATCATTTAATATTCTGCCCAAAGCATCCCGAAGTATTGCAACTCAAAGTTTGAATTTCTTCTTCAGTTCTGTGAGCTTAAGAAATGCTGAGTGAGTTTGGCCCTTTTGATTTTCTGACTCCAGCTCCTTGCACATGTCATTGTAATACTTTATTTTGTCTTCCCTCACTGCCCTCTGAAGTCTTCTATTCAACTCCTTAATATTTTGAATTTTATCTTTAATTGTCCATACATTCCAAAATTAATCATACTCATCTACACTGAAAGTACTTAGGTTTGGGATATGCTTTTACCTCTACTGATATATTTTTGATAGCTTTTAAATGTGTGTTTTTAAAAGCTACATAAAATTTGTTTGGGAAGTTTGGATCTTTTAGGATCCTTATCAACTTTTAATAAATGTTATCATTGTTTTCAAAATAATAGATTTAAATCTTGGCAGAGTTTCCTTTAATAATTTTCAATAAAATTATAGTTATGATTAGAGGATACACTAAGCAAATATCATGCTATTTAAATAAATACCAAAAGACATTTTTTACACTATTTTAATACTGGAAATTTATTACTTTGGACCTAAAAGCATCTATGAAATGCTTGAGTCCATGTTAATGAGGGTTACATTGAATTCAGAGCATAAAATCACAGCAAAGAGGTAAGGGAATACTACACAAAGATGATAAAAGAGGAAAAAATTGAGCCACAGGCAAATTCCCAGAGTAGAACAACTACTTTAGCAGATTCTTGTAGACTGAATTATTGTACAACTGCTTCTAAGTGAAATTTAACTTTAATTTACCATAAATATAGGCTATCATACTAGGAAATGGTTTCCACTACAAAAGGGAGTTTAGATTCATCCATATTTAAATGCAAATGAGTAATAATATTAAGGGAGAGAAAGGAGAAAAATGTGAGACTGACCTTGTAAGCAGAACACTGTCCACTGCCAAGATCCCAGAATCCAACAAACACATACCTGCTTGGATACAGAAAAATGAGGAGGGAGAAAATAAGGAAGAGCAGGTGACTCAGACTCACTGGTATCTGAAAGTTGGACAATGAGTAAGGAAGACCAAAGAAGAATCAATGCCTTTGAATTATGATCTAGGAGAAAAGTATTGTCTTTCCCATGAACTGCCTAAAGAAAAAACAGAGCCTGAAAGAGTGCAACCAGAGTGCACCTTAGAGCTTGCTGTTGTTGTGTTGTGTACTGTAGAGTCAGAATCGACCCACAGAGACAGTTAGGTGCATGGGAACAGATTGCCCATCCTTCTCTTGTGGAGCAGCTGATGGCCTTAGCAATTGCAGTGCAGGTTCTTACCACTAGGCCACCAGAGCTCCCTTCCTTAGCAGTAAGTCCACTAGGCCACCAGAGCTCCCTTCCTTAGCAGTAAGTTTGGTGAAACTTTTTATCACTTACTTTGGGCATATTTTCAGGAAAAACCAGTCCAAAGACATCATGTTGGGAAAGGCAGAGGGTCAGAGAAGGGCAGAAGACTCTCAATGAGATGAATTAGTACGATGTGACAATGGACTTGAACATGACAGAGATCATAAGGATAGTGCAGAATGGGGCAAAGTTGAGATCTATTGTTCACAGGGTTACTACAAGTCATAGTCAACTTGAAGGTACCTAGTAAGGAAGAAATGACTCAACAGTTCCCATAGCAACTCATAGCACTTCCTAGGAGACTTGACTCAATGCCTTGTCTTGCCAATAACTGGCCTAAACCTAGACATTAGAAATTGACGCCGGTTAATGCTTTTTGTAAATGTGACATCAGGATTGGATGTAGACTAATCAACAATCTGCGTTACGCAGATGGCACAACCCAGCTTGCTGAAATTGAGGAGGACCTAAAACACTTGCAGGGCTGCAGCCTTCAATATGGATTGAAGCTCAGAATCAGGAAAACAAAAATTCTCACCACTGGGCCAACTGAAAGGATCATGATAAATGGTGAAGAGATTGAGATTGTTAATAGCTTCAGTTTGCTTGGCTCCGTAGTCAACACTCTTGGCACCAGAAACCAGGAAATTAAATAATGAATTGCAATGGGAATGTCTGCTGCCAGAGACCTCTCTAAAGTACTGAGGAGCAATGATGTCAGTCTAGAGGCTAAGGTGCACCTGATACAGGCCACAGTCTTTGTAATTACTTGCTCTGCATCAGAAAGCTGGACAATGACGTGGGCTGATAGAAGGAGAATTGATGTCTTTGAGCTGTGGTGCTGGAGATTATTTAATATACCACTGACTTCTTCTAGGAGAACAAACAAGTTCATCCTAGAGAGGGTAAGACCAGACTGCTGTGTGGAGGCAAGGATTCTAAAGCTTTGTCTGACACACTTTGGACATGTTTCAAGGAGGGGCCAGAGCTTAGGGAGGGATGTCATGGTTGGGAGGGTGGAAAGACAGCGCAAGAAAGGAAGACCTTCAATGAAATGGATTAATTCAGTGACTGGGGTAAAAGGAGTAAGTCTGTCAGAGACAATAAGATTGGCACAGGATAGAGCAGGGTTTTGGGCTGCATACATAGAGTTGGTATGAGTTGCAGGCAACTTGACGGTATACAACAACAACCTTCTTAAACTTTTTTGCTTTTATTAGTTAAATGTAGGGACTCATTTACCTCTTCAAGAATGACAAAAGTAACAAAAACCAAACAAAACCCACTGCTGTTGAGTCAATTCCAACTCCTAATGATCCTATTGGACAGAGTAGAGCTGTCCTGTGTATTTCCATATTTGTAAATCTTTACAGAAGCACATGACTCTATCTTTCTCTGACAGAGTAGCTAGTGAACAGTACACCTTTCAGTTAACAGCCAAGCTGTTTTTATTTATAAAGTAAAAAATTTGAAACCATAAAATAAGCCTAATGCATTTTATTTGGTCTAAACCCTGAGAATACTGATTTTGAGAGCATCCCACCCATATTACTGCACAACCAACCTACAAGGACTAATTAGCTCATGGATGAACAGATCTTTCTATATAGCTCCAACCTGGGCTTATTTCTGTTACAGGGGATATTTTATTTACTTCTGAGAGTTGTTTGTCTCTGAACTCAATCATTTTTGTACTAAAGCTCAATCAAAGAATGATGCAAACAAGTATGCAATGTAGACAATATTTAAAGAAGATAGAACAATCATTCCTGCATGCCTTAGAAATTTCTTCATTGGAAAAAATAGAATAAATGTTTTAGCCCAGTCATTCTCAAAGTTTTATCCCAGATTTGATGGACAGAATAATAACCCCTTAAAGCGGCTCATGTTCTAATTCCCAAAATCTGTGAAATTGAATGTTACAGGGCAAAGAGATATTTAAATTCCAGATGGAATTACGTTTGCTAATATCCCACCTGAATTTTAAAACCACCTCAAGAACAGGTTTAAGGCCTTGAATACTAACGAATGAAGACCAGATGAGCTGTGGGATAATGTCAAGAATATCATCCGTGAAGAAGCCAAAAGGTCATTCATTACAAGGGCAGAGGAAATAGAAGAGAAGGAAATTGATATCTGAAAAGGCTCTGAATATTGCACTAGAACCCCAAAAGGCCAAAACAAAGGGAAGAAACTAAAGAGCTGAAGAGAAGATTTCAAAGGCAGTTTGGGAAGACAAAGCAAAGCATTATATTGAAATGTCCAATTTTCTAGAGTTAGAAAATCAAAAGGGACAAACTTGCTTGGCATTTTTTAAACTAAAGGGATAGAATAATAATAATAATGAAAACCCTACAACCAGGTAAGAATAAAATAGATGAATGGGACCTTCTAAGAATCAAACCCCTACGCACATTTAAAAAAAATTCCAAAAGGGTAAGAAGAAAAGCCACAGTCTGGGAAGAAATCTTAGGCAGTGATATATCTGATATGAGGCATCCATCTAAAATTTATAGAATACTCCAGAACTTCAACAAGAAAAAGGCTAACAAACCAATAGCAAAATGGGCACAGGATATGAATAGATATCTTCTCACCAAAAAAGACATTCAGATGGCAAGAAAACCATGTGAAGAAATGTTCAAAATCCCTAACTATCAGAGAGATGCAAATGAAAACATTTCTGAGATATTCTCTTACCCCGAAACAATAACAAAGTTCAACAGGGCAGCAAACGACCAATGCTGGTGAGGTTGTGGAGAGATTGGAACTCTTATTCGCTGTTGGTGGGAATGTAAAATGGTACAACCACTAATGGAATTTGGTCTGGCATTTTCTCAGAAAGTTGAAAGTAGAAATACCAGTTGACCTAGGAATTCCACTACTGGGAGTATACTCGAAAAATCCAGACCCACAATTCAAACAGATGTATGCACATCCATGTTTATTGCCGCATTATTCACAATAGCAAAGAGCTGGGAGCAACTGTAGTGTCCACCAACGTACAAATGGAAAGAAAAACTATGATATATCACACAAAGGAATATCACACAGCACTGAAAAACAATAAAATGGTAAAATATTACACAACGTGAGAGAGTCTTGAGGGTATAATGCTAATGGAATATCTCTGTTACAAAAGGACAAATACTGTATAATATGATTGTTATAAAATAAGACAGACATGGGGAAGTTTGAAAGAGAATGGAGAAAGGGTGGATAGATAATGAACCCTGCATTAGAATAGATGAGGGGAAGAACTATACAAAAGGAATATATGATTATGTGTTATATGTGTGGGAACAATCTAGAACAAGAGTGGGCCAGAGGAGGTGGAAAAGGGAGAGGAGAGAAATTGTACAACAATTAATACCAAAAAAGAAGGTTTTTTTTTATCACTGAGCCAACTGGCAGCATTATGATAAGTGAAGAAGCGATTGAGGTTGTTAATAATTTCATTTTTCTTAGGTCCACAATAAATATCTTTGGCATCAGAAATGAGGAAATCATAAGATGTGTTGTGTTGGGAAAGTCTGCTGTCAGGATCTCTCCAGCATGCTAAGCAGCAACGGTGTCCGTCTAGAGACTAAAGTGTGCCTGATTCAAGTCATGGTTTTCCCAACTACTTGTTATGCACGTAAGAGTTGGACTAAGTATAATGGAGGAAGAATTCATGCTTTTTAATTTAGTGCTGGGGAAGAGTATTGCACATACCAGTAGAACAAACAGGTCTCTCCTAGAGAGGATGAAACCAGGCTGCTCCTTGGAGGCAAGGACTGTGAAGCTCTATCTCACATACTTTGGGCATGTTGTCAGGAAAGATCAGTCCTTGGAGAAGGACATCATGCTTGGAAGGGTGGAGAGTCAGTACAGGAGAGGAAGACGCTGAAGGAAATTAATTGACACAATGTCTGTCGCAATGAAGGCAGGTGTGTTAGAGGCAGTGAAACCGGCTCAAGATAGAGTAAGGTTCAAAGTGATTATTGATAGAGTTGCAGCTAACTTGATGGCACACAACAACAAAAATTAGCTGACCTTGAAATAATGAGATTATCTCTAATTATCCAAATGGGTCTAATGGTATCACAATGATCCTTTAATGTGGAAGAGGGAGACAAAAAAGACAAGTCAAATGGCCCTGCAGACACAAAGATTAGCTCAATGTGATTTATTTCAGACCTTTTGTTTTATACTGAGAACTCCAAGTTACATGTACTAATTAAGACACTATAGAAACCAATATAGCCAGCAACTAGATATTAATGCACATTATCTGGTCCCACTCCTATATCAGAAACTCTAAGATGGGAGCAAGAAGGGATGATTTAACAAGTTCTGAAAACCATTGCTCTGATGTAAATCCTTGTGCCTCCCAATAGGAAGAATTAATAATTTGTTTCTATAACTCAAAATTCGTTGCTGTTGTGTCTGACCCTTCCTTTTCAGAGGGTATAAATTATGTGGGAGGAGTTTGATCATCTTTGTCTTGAGTAGCAGCTGGCGGATTTGAGTACAACTCTCTACAAAAAAAAAAAAAGAGGAAAGAAAGAAAGAAAAAGAAAACCTTCAAAACACAAACACGCACAAAGGCCTTATGGAGCACTTCTACTCTGTAACATACATGGTCACCATGAGTCAAAAACCTACTTGGAACCAATAGGTTAAATTTCTTGACTTTTTAGTATGGAGAAAACATTACTGTTGTCTTCTTGTACTATATAACTACCTTATACTCACCAGAAAATATTCATTGCAAGTATGAGCACATGACTAAAGCTTAGTCAAATAATAATATTCCATTTCTTGAATTAGGTTAAAGAGGATCACATGACACAAAACGTCAGACAGTCAGTGTTCCTCCTTGACAATGTTATTGGCAGAGTTTAGACAGCTCAGGAAAAGATGAGCAAAATGTCATTCCACTGAGTTTGAGTATTGTTGTTATATGCTGTTGAGTTGTCAATAAATTTCCCCTTTTTAAATTTTATAGAGTCAATCATTTATTCATTGCAGATACCTTTGTTCTCTTTAAATTTGTATTGGTTTACACACATTCATACATTGTGTTTCATCCACGTACCTTATGTTTTATACAATCATTCATATTTATTTTATTTTATACATTTAATTTTGGAGTGGCATCCACTTCCTAAATAACATGCCTCTGAGTCATTTCTCTATGCCTTTTACCTACAAAATCTTCCAGTCAGTTTGCCAGTCATCTGTCCTCCAAATTTCCTGGCATAGACTGGTGAGCACGTCCTGGGTTGCATCTGTTAATTGAAACACATCTATTAGTATTCTATCTATTCCAGGGGCCTAATTTTTTGCAAATGTCTTCAGCAGAGCTTGAAATTCTTCATTTTTTATCACTGGCTCTTGTTCATATTATACTTCCTGAAATTTGTCTGTGTCTAGTAGTTGTCTTTTTTGGTACAGTGACTGTACCACTTTCATCTTCTGTTAATGCTTCTTTGATCATTCAAGATTTTTCTTGTGGGATCTTTCAGCATAGCAACTTGAGGCTTGAATTTGTTTTTACTTCTTTTAGCTTGAGAAATTCTGAGTCCTTCCTTTTTTATTATCTGACTCTAGCTTTTCATGCATTTTGTTATAGTACTTTGCTTTGTCTTCTCAAACTGCCCTTTGAAATCTTCTGTTCAGCTCTTTTACTTCAGCATCCGTTCTCTTTGTTTTGGTTTCTCGATGCTCTAATGAAATTTTCATAGTTTCTACTGACATCCACTTTGGCTTTTCCTCTTTCTCCTCTGTCTTTGTAATGTCCTTTTGCTCTTTCCATGACTTATACCCTTGATTTCATTCCACAGCTCTTCTGATCTTCAATGCCTCAAGCCTGTTCATTTGTTTTAAATTTATTTGCTTACAAAATTTGTATACACTGTGTTTCACACTATTCCCCATTCATATTGTATTTCATGCAATCATTTTCATGCATTTTGTTTTATAAAATTAATCACCATTGGACCTTGCCCATTATTACCTTGTCTTTTCACTTGGATCCTTCCCATTCACTTCCTTCCCTCCCTCCACCCACTAAGCTGTGTGACTCTGTGGATTTTCCCCCTACATATCCTGACCCCTCTGCTCCCATCCCTGCCCCCCTTGAGTTCCCATATATGTTTTACTAGTTATTCTTTTTTTTTTTTTTACAATAATGGTCTTATACAGTATTTGTCCTTAAGATGATTTTTTTTTTAAATTCAGGTGGAATATATGCAAGATCATATTTTGCTTCTAGTGAATTTGTTTTAATCTACTTCAGCTTTAATATGAACTTGTACATGGGTAATCATGGTCTGTTCCAAGTCAGCACTTTGTCTGATTGTGACACCTGATATTGAGTTTCTCCTATGATTTCTTTTGAAGATATAGTCAATCTCACTCTTATGTGGACAATTGGTGAGGCCCATGTGTAAATTCATCATTTCTGTTTCTTTTAAAAAGTGTTTACTATGAAGAAATCATTGAATTTATGAAACTCAGTCATTTCTCTCTTGCCCCATCTCTGTCACAAAGTCAGTACTTTCCAACTACTATTTATTTCTCATTGTTTCCAACTTTTACATTACAGCCTGCAATAATTATTAATGAATTTTTATGGCATGTTTGATCAATTTCTGACAGTAAAATGTTGTAGAAGTCCTCACAGTGTGATTTAAAATTGGGAAAGCTGTGTGCCTTCTCCTTATCTATTCAATCTGTATGCTGAGCAAATAATTCATGAAGCTGGACTCTATAAACAATATGAAATAAGAATCAGAGGAAGACTCAACAACAACCTGCACTATGCAGATGATACAACCTTGCTTGCTGAAAGGGAGGGAGACCTGAAATACTTGTTGCTGAAAACCAAAGACTACAATCTTCAATTATGGATTGTAATTTAAGACAAAGATCATTTCCACTGAGCCAGTGGGCAATATTATGATAGATGGGGGAAAGATTGAAAAAGTTAATAATTTCATCTTGCTTGGGTCCACAACCAATACTCTTGGTTCCAGCAATCAGGAGATAAGAAGACGTATTTCTCTCAGGGACCTCTCAAAAATACCTAAAAGCAATGATGTCAGTTTGAAGACTATGGTACACCTGAGTCAAGCCATGGTCTTCCAATTATTTGCAATGTCTCTGAAAGCTGAACTATGAAAAGGTATGACAGAAGAAGAATTGATTCCCTTCAGTTGTGGTGTTGGATAAGAGCACTGACTATATGATGAACTAGCAAAAGAATGAACAAGCATGACCTGGAAAGAGTCCAGCTGGAATGTTCCTTGACAAAGCTTCATCTCTCATATTTTGGGCATGTTGCTAGGAAAGTTTATTCCTTGGAAAAGGATATCATGCTTGGAAGGTGGAGGGTCAGAACAAGAGAGGAAGACTCCATCGTGATATATGGATAGGATGACTGCAACAAGGCAAAGTCTATTGTTCATAAAATCACTTAGAGTAATACTCAACTCGACAGCACCTAGCAATAACAATACCTATCATCTCCCTGTCTTTTCAAATCCCTCTGGACTCATCTCCATTCCTTCACACCTCATCTATCCACAAACCACTGCTATCCCAGAGATCCCCCCCCCTTTACTCTTTTCCTATTCCTCTTCTCTCCTTCTCTTTCCCTTTTTTACTTTTATACATATCTTATTTAGTCACTCCAGCAATAATAGCTAAGTTTAACAACAGAGCTAACAATAAATGTTGGAGAGAATGTGGAAAAATTTGAACACTGCTGGTGAGGTTGAAAAATGGTATTAGTGGTATGGAATACATTTTGGCTTTTCCGCAAAAAGGTGAACTTAGGAAATTCATATGGCCCAACAATTTCAGTGCTAGGAATATATCCAAAGGAAATCAGAACTGAGACACAAATGGAAGTATATACAGCTATGTTCATAGAAGTGTTAGTCACAATAGCAAGAAAATGGAAACAGCCCAAATGCCCTTAAATAAACAAATGAATAGAGAAATCATGATATGGTCACATATCAGAATGCTGTGCAGCACTGTTGTTGTTGTTGTTATGTGCTGTCGAGTCGCTTGTGACTCATAGCGACCCTAGGCACAGCAGCCCTAAACTCTGCTCTGTTCTGTGGCAATCACACTGTCTCTGACACTCTCATCTCAATTATCCCAGTCACTGAATCAATCCACCTCACCTCCTGAGCCTGCCCTCCTCCCTTCCAAGCATGTTGTCCTTCTCCAAGGGCGAGTCTCTCCTCACAACATGTCCAAAGTATGTTAGACGGAGCCTCAGAATCCTTGCCTCCAAGGAGCCACCCAGTTTAACCCTTTCCAGGACAAATCTGTTTGTTTTCCTAGCAGTCCATGGTATTCTCAATACTCTTCTCCAGCACCACAGCGCAAAGGCATCAATTCTCCTTCTATCCTCCTTGGTAATTGTCCAACTCTCTGATGCATAACAAGTGATTGCGAAGACCATGGCCTGTATCAGACGCACCATAGTCTCCAGAGAGACACCATTGCTCTTCAGTACTTTGGAGAGGTCCCTAACAGCAGACTTTCCCATGGCAATGCGCCTTTTAATTTCCTGGTTGCTGGTGCCAAGATGGTTGACTGTGGAGCCAAGGAAACTAAAGCTGTGTACAATCTCAATCTACTCACCATCCATCCTGATGCTGCCAATTGGTCCAGTGGTGAGAATGTTTGTCTTCTTGACATTAAGCCTCAGTCCATGTTGGAGGCTGCAGTCCTTGACCCACTGCAGCAGGTGCTTCAGGTCTTCTTCATTTTCAGCAAGCAGGGTTGTGTCATCTGCATAACACCGATTGTTGATAAATCGTCCACCAATCTTGACCCCACATTTCTCCTCATAGAGCCCAGCCTCCCGGATAATCTGTTCTGCATATAAGTTGAAAAGGAATGGAGATGGAGGCATCCCTGGCGTACACCCTTCCCAATTTTGAACCATGCAGTGTTCCTTTGCTCTGTTCTGACAACTGCCTCCTGGTCCAAGTATAGGTTTTGCATTAGCATGATCAAGTGTTCTGGGATTCCCATTCTTCTCAGAGTCAGCCACAGTTTGTTATGATCCACACAGTCAAGTGCCTTTGCATAATCAATAAAACACAGATAGACATTCATCTGGTATTCTCTGCTTTCAGCTAAGATCCATCTAACATCAGCTACAATATCCCTAGTATCACAACTTCTTCTAAACCCAGCCTGGACTTCTGGTAGTTCTCTGCTGATGTGCTGTTCCAGTTGTTTTTGGATAATCTTCAGTAAAATCTTGCTTGCATGTGAAATCAGTGAGATTGTTCTATAGTATCCATACTCTGTTCAGTCACCTTTCTTTGGGATGGGAAAAAATATAGATATCTTCCAGTCAGTTGGCCAAGTGGTTGTTCTCCAGATTTCTTGGCACAACTTGGTGAGCACATCCAGGGCAACATCTGTTAGCTGAAATATGTCAACTGGTATACCATCTATCCTTGCAGGCTTATTTTTTGCCATTTCCTTCAAAGCAGCCTGAACTTCTTCTTTCATCACCATAGGCTCTTGCTCATATGTTGTTTCATGAAATTCTTCTGTGTCTGCCAATTCCTTTCAATACAGTGACTCAGTATATTCTTTCCATCTTCTTTTAATGCTTCCTGGATCATTTAACGTTCTTCCAAAAGCATCCTTGATTACAGCAACTCCAGGTTTGAATTTAAGAAACAATAATTTTATAAAACACTATATAATGTGGAAGAGACTAGAGACCTTTATGCTGAGTGAAATAACTCAGTCACATAAGGACACATATTGCATAAGATTACTTTTATGAAAATAAATTCCTCTTTTGAAATTTGTTCAAATTGGATTTCTGTAATTTTCAGCTTGAAGACTTCTGAATATTTCTGTGCTTAAACTTGAAACTATTCTTTTACATCAAAGCATTGCCATTCAAACTGAAAATTATCTTGTTCTCTTCAACAGCACTCTCTGGAAATTTCACAATTCCACTGGTCTTGCACCCTTCCACTCCAGCCTTTAGAAGGAGTCACTTGAGATTCAATTTCCAGACTTAGGGGGCTCATCTAGAGGCTTTCTCATTTCCTATCCTCAAACTATTTGCTCACTATAGTCTTCATGTTATTCCAACTGCATCAGGGGGTTTCCCAGTTGACAAATTTATGGTTGAACACTAAATCTTGCAATAAGGTTTCTCTCTTTCTCCTTATGACTACTCCGTATGAATATTTTTCACAATGTCCATAGCTATGTGTATATCTGCAAATAATCCTTGACAATTCATTGCGCATCATCTGCACAAAGTCCCTATGCATTTTCTAGGTAAAGGGAAAAAAGTACTAGTATGAATCACTGTCTTCCTAAGTCATTGTCTTCAGTTTAAATTCACCTAAAGCCAAGTACTATCTGAAATTGAAAGTGTGATTTTGAACAGTTTTCTGTCCATCATAGGAACGGAGGTTATGATTTGAGGACTATGCTTAGCAAGGGGATGCTAATGAAACAGAAGGAAACCCAAAACCTTTCCATTTATAGAAAATAAACTGGATTTAGGAGAAACTTTCCTATTGACTGAAGAAAGGAATTCTTCAGTGACAAAGTCTGCAGGAAGTTACATTATGAACTTGAAGGAAGTGCCTCTCTGGCAGTTCGAGTCCACCTGTAGTTACAGGATTGAGGGATGAGGAGAAAGATTAACAATCACTTTCTGCCTTGGAAACCCAAGAAAGATCACATATAAGTCATTTCAGACTTGACATGAGATTGAGATTTTGATTGATGAGGCTATGCCAAATGTAATTCAAAGAAAGTGAGCACAAAAAAACAAAGAAGAAGGAAGGAGAGGGGCTGTGGGAGAGCAGAAGGAAGTTAGCCCGTATTTTAAATTCTAAATAAAACAAAACAAAAAACGTCTTATAAATATGAAACGTTTTCAACAATAAGAAGATCCTCAGAGTGTAAGATGAGCTTTATTGTTGTTAGATGCTATCCAGTCAACTACAACTCATAATGACACTATGAACAACAGGTCTGAACTCTATCTTATCCTGTTCTATCCTCATAATCTCAGGCATACTTGAGCCCCTTGCTAAATCCACTGTGTCAATCCATCTCATTGAGGGTCTTCTCTTTCTCTGACCTTCCACCTTTCCAAGAATGATATTCTTTTTAAAGGATTGGTCCCTTCTAACAACATGGCAAAAATATATAAGATGAAGCTTCACCATCTTTGTCTCCAAGAAGTACCCTGGCTCCACTTTCTCTAAGTCATATCTGTTCTTTTGACAGTCCATGGGATACTCAATATTATTCTCCAACACCACACTCAAAAGGCATCAATCCTTTTTCTGTCATTATCCAATGTTCAGATGCATAACAAATAATAAAAAAGATGATAGCCGAATCAGGAAAGTATTAAAAAGATTAAACTCTCTCTCTCTCACACATACACACACACACACACACACACACACACACACACACGAAAGAAGGATATCCTAAAGACCAGTGCAGTACAACATAAACTATCTTCTACATTGAAACCAGTACTTTGTATGAAGCAATTGGCCAAGATCATGCTACAGAGAAAGACATTGACACCAAGCTGTCTCCTTTTACAACCTAAGCTTGGGAAGAAAACAGTAGCTTTCCCGGGGCCAATGTAAGAACATATGTTTGTTTTATGCAGCATCTATTCCCCAAAAATGCTCCTTGGACCTAATGAAAAACTACTTCTGCCACATGTCTGCATTCATCTCAGCAGGCTGCAGCAAAGAGAGAATTTCTTCCATGACAAGTTGGTCTTCAAAATACCTTTTCTAAATCCTATAGGATAATTAAACACAGCTGGGTCTACATCAGTGTGATGATTAAGCTGTAAAGAATCATTCATCATCAGTCACTGAAGTTCAAAGAGTGACTTTTAGAAGTGCTAAATGGGTTGAACAGGGTCACAACAATAATACTCTTTGGGTGACCAAATGGTTACAGCATGTTCTCCCTGTAGATTGAATAATCTGATGCAGAAAGTCCGATGCTCCTGTCTTTACAGAGCGTGAGAATATAATTTAAGTGGGAATGAAATGTTTGTAATTTATGTATATCACATTTTCTCTAACTTAGGCTGTTTTGGATGCAATGGGAACAGAAGATGCATATAGTTATTGCCACCTAGACCACGAGAGTTGCAATGCTAACCGAAAAGCCATACCTTCTCACAGTTCAAATGCACTAGCGGCTCTGTGGGAGAAAGAGGATCTTCTCTCATGCAATTAACAGCCTCTGAAACCCAATGAGGGGTGAGCTACGAGTCAGTTCCAACATGAGGACAATGAGTTGAGTTGAACTGTTATCATCTGCTTGGTGCCTCTGTTAGAGCTGGTTTGTGATAGCTCTGTTAGAGTGAATATATATTCCCTTGTAAAGTGTTTTCATTTGGCAGACTTTTTTCATTTTATTGGGCTATTCCCCACAGCCCTTTGCCTTATGGTGCATTGAGAGTTTATGCCTTTTCTGAGAATAGTCTTTACTGAAGCATTCACTGTAAAGGAGCCTGTTTTACAACATTCTTTTTTTTTTTTTTTTTTTTTTTTTTTTAACAACATTCTGTTTAATTTATCAAGACCTTTCTCCTTCTTAAGGAAGGTGTTGTGAAGGTTTCATGTCTTCATGTGGAAAGCAATTAACACTAACATTGCTATTGTTTTGTATAGTGGTTTCCATTTAGGGTTTGTTTTCCCTTTTTGAATTCTCATCTATCTTACTGTAATGCAGACTGACTCTGGAAGCTGTAGAAGTATTTTATTGTGCCCACATTGAGAATGATTCACAAAGAAACGGACTTGGCCTCTTGTTTCATCACTAGACATTCCTTTGAGAGTCATTTTGCTGTGCCCTGCAGTGGAGAATTTCAAGTCAACATGTGTCAGTTTCCCACAAATGAAGCAAGCCCTGAAATTTCTTCCACTGAAAAATGAGATCAGGAGTTAATTCAGTCAACAAGAACCTCCCTACTCCAGCTGAAAACAACAATGTGGGAAACTTATTTGTAAGCCAATTAGAAAAGAAAGAAGTCCAATGACACAAAAATAATTTAAAGCAGGTGTATTAATTTTCACTTTGGCCTCCTGAAACGTAAATGCTTGTGTCCACTATAAACTCATCATGTGGATTGTCCAGTCCTCAGGAGACTCTCCAAGGCTTCTCTGCTGGAGCACCATTCAGGGGCCGTGAACCCCACTCTGTCTCCAATGCTCTGCAACCCTTTTCAGCCTCAGTCAATGATCACTGCCCTTAAGGAACTCTGGAACTGATTGAAAGTAAATAGCCAAACCACCAATGTAAAATTTCCTCCTCATCTTGCAAAGTCAGAATGTCATTTGGAGAAAATATAAGATATGTCCCTTTGGGTTTTCATTCCCTTTTATTCTTCCAGAAGCAGAATGTTTAAAGACCGTGCATGCAATAGGGAAAGTAGTAGTAAAGGAAATGACCTGCTCACCAGTGCTGGAGCAATGAAAGTTAGAGAGCAAAAGCTTAACTTACATAAGAGGAGCTGGCTAGCCAGTTCTGAACTAAGATTCACTCTCTTTCTGTCTCCTTCACACACACTCACACTCATATACCCCTTCAAAATCTCTGCTGTGCCACTGAATTACTGTTCAAAAGTTTAAAGCCATGTTACTGAAGGCTTTAAATACTCTGGGATTGCTAACACTTTACAATGTCAGTCATTTATACCTTAGTGGGAATAAATGGTTACAGGCTGTTTTGATAAAAGGCGAGAGAGCGAGAAGAGAGGGTACTATCAAAATAATTGGGACCCATAGAGTAATAGGTTAGGACTCAGCTAGGAAAATGTCCAGAGGCCCTTCAGACAAACTGTCTGGTGTGATCCTCCAGACTAGAAAACCACTGTCTGGTTGGAGCCGACACTCACAGGAAACTTGTGAGGCGGACACCTGCTCCACCACTCAGAACGGCTGTTTGAAGCATCATGAACAGGATGCCTCTGTGTTTCTGGCAACACAGATCACCCGTATGAAGAGGGCTGGCTGTGTCCAAAAGCCATGTCACCATCTGAAGGCATGTTTCCCATCAGCAGGTTTTCCTAACAAGCTTGTCTCCCAAGGCTGAGACTTGGCACTGGGTTAGCTGACTCTGAGAGGAAGGAAGCTTCAGCAATGGGTGAGCAAAGGCAAGAGACAGCCATCGAGGACGGTGGCCAGGATGAGTTTCCGAAAAAAAAAAACAATAAATGATGCCACCGCAATCTCCACACTCAAAAGAGAAAATATCACAGATGCGGGAAAGAGGCACACAGAGAGAACAAGATTATCTCAGGAATGAAAGGAATGTTTGGATGAGGACAGGTTGCACTGAGGCAAGAGTCCAAAGCCATGCAGCAATGTGCAGCAAATGTCAAGCTATGACTGCTGACTGCCTCCTGAAATCACCGCTGTCAATTCATTCTCTCTCATAGTGATCCTTTTCTAGGGTTCCGAGATGGTACATCTTTATGTGAGGAATCTGCCCATCTTCTTCCTTGAAGAAGCTGGTGGATTAGAACTGCTTACCTTTTGCTTAACCACCTGACACAATATGCACTATTCCACCAGGGTTTCTGACAGCTTCTTGACTGGCAAGTAAAGAAGAAGCTCTGATAGCATGGCCTCCAGGGAATCGTACCACTAACCTTAGGCCTGGCCTCTCTGGCACCTCCACAGGAGAAAGCTAGACAATCTCTTTCCACACAATTTACAGCCCCAGATGCTGGTTCTGACTAAGTAGCTATGAATTTGAGGTTTTAATTTTGAACAGATAAAGAAAGAAGCCAGAATGACTGGGACATCTTATCCCACTTAGACTCTCTCAGTGTCTTCCTTGGCATAAGTGCTGTGGGATGCTACGTGGCCCCTAACCAAGAGATGTTCAGACAGGAAGACAATCATTCCAGATGCTAGACTGGCAACCTTTATGCTGCATCTCTGCATACAAACCTCATTTGACCTCCCACAAGCAGAACTTAGAACGTCAGTGTAAAAGAACCTCATCTACGACTCTTGAGCCCCATCTACTATTTTGACAGGATAAAGGGGAGCAGAGTGTAAGAGGAGAAGAGCAGTGAAGGGCTTTTGGGAGGAAAACTGAGTCCTAAAGTAAATGTTTTGAAAAATTTTATACTAGTTTATTTATGAAATTCAAATACATTGGGTTTTTTTGTTTTTTTTAAAAAAATAAAATTTTTCATGTTGTCATTTTAACAAAAGTTTACAGAAAAGTTAGATTTTCATTCATTCATTGTTGCACATTTTACCCTTTCTACCTCCCTTCCCCCTCCGCAAGCTCACTTTTTTCCTACTAGTTTATCTACAAAATTCTAATATAAATTCAAACACATTCTTTCAATTTCCCTCACACCCCCACCCATCAAATTGTACAACCCAATGATTAATTAATCCCCTCTTCCCCCTGTACATCCATATCCCTCTGCTTCCAGCCTCCCCCACCCTCGTGGATTCTTATACTCCTTCTACAATAACGGTCTTATACAATATTTACCCTGTGGGACAGAATAATGCTCTCCAGTCCCTCCCAAGTTAGGTAATAATTTACAAAGTTCCTGCGTGCTGCATAGTATTGCATTGTGTGAATGTACCGTAATTTCTTTATCCATTCATTTGTGGTTGGACATTTTTTTCCATGTTCTTGTGATGGTGAATAATGCTGCTATGAACATTGGTATACTAATCTCAGTTTATGCCTCAGTTCTCATATTCTCAGGGTATATTCCAACTAGTGGAATAGCTGGGTCATATGGAATTTCTATGTTCAGCTTTTTGAAGAAGCACCAAACTGCCTTCAAGAATGGTTGCACCATTTTACAATCCTGCCAACAATGTATGAGTTCCTTCCTTACCACATCCTCTCCAACATCTATTTCTTGCTGCCCCATTTAACTTTGCCACCTAGAGTGAATTTTTAACACAAGGAGATGTCTATTGCAGAGCTTGGTGGACCCATTCTAACGACACTTTTCATGTTCTATAACCCTAGAAGCTGCTAGACTCCCAACATGAGACAGGAATCCTAACCCCAGAATTGTGCAATGTCATAGCCTAGTCCCACCTTCCCCGATGTCCCTCAGGAAAAGAAGTTGGGAATTCTTCATTCCTTCTTCATGTCTATGGAAGAACTTGTTAAAAGTTCATCCAGAGATCTCTGAGATGGATCACTGCAAATGGAAGCCTGAATCAAGCCTGAGGAAGGCAGCATACTGAGGACTGGGCTCTGACTTCAGCCCACGACATGAAAGGATGAGGAAAGAGCTGATAGTAACAGACGCAGAAATGACACGGCAGTACAAAAAACTATCGGTAACCACAGGATGCAAGGCTATATCATCTGGTCAAAAAATGGGCCATGCAGTACAGCAAGCCATATGAGGACATCTTCAGATCACTCCTCGGCCACACAGAATAAAGACATGTCTGCACAGGCTAAGAAATGTGTAGAAACCACAGAAAGTCCCCAAGATCCCTGTGGGATCCCCTGTAAAAGAGTCAGGCTGAATCTTTTGCAAGTTCAGAGAGCCGAAGCCAGCAGCCACGTGAAAACAATCCTACCCAAGACAGAATATCTCCTCCCAGAGACCTCCATCTAAGCCAAACTACAGCTGCTAGCAGTCCTGGAGCTGACTGTCAGGCAAGGAAATCAGGAAAGGTCAAAAGGCAGTCAGTCCTTCTCCCTCTCAGGCCCAGCAAGAGAAGGAGAGACGTGTATTGGTCTTTTGCAGTGAAACAAACAACCACACCCTTAGCAGCTTCAAACAACACCCATGGATTAGCTCAGGGTTCTATAAATCAAAAATCTGGCTTGGCTCAACTGGGTTCTCTGCTTTGAGTCCTCCAGGGCTGAAATCAAGCAGTGGGCTCTTATCCTGAGACTCTGGGGAGGAATCTGCTTCCAACTCATTCAGGTCAATGTGGCACAGTGCTGAGGTTCCCACTGCCTGGCTGTACTCTGGAAGCCACTGTCAGTTCACTGTAGCTCCCTGGCTCTTACACGTGGCCCCACCCATCTTCAAAGCCAGCAACAGCGTAGCAAGTCTTCCTTAAGTTCCTGGTTTCTTCCACAAACCAGACAGAGAAAACAGATTTCCTCTGATTTTAAAACTCGTTGCTTTTAAATGGCTGTTGTGGTTGGATGAAGCCCACCCTTTGCCATGTGAGTTACAACCACATGAGTAATATCTTGCATATTTCACCCAAATGGGAGAATACAAGATTGAAGGTCACTGAGGGTGGTTTTAGAATTCCAACTACCATATCAACTAAGTTAGCTTGAAAGTTTTAGTTGCTCCTTTCTTCTACACATTCAAATTGCCAAATCAAGGGCCTATTTGCAACATAAAGGAATTGAGGACCTTTTATTAGTAAAAAAGGAAATCCTGGTGGCTTAGTGGTAAGGAGTCACACTGCCAACTCAGAGGTTGTTGTTGTTATGTGCCTTGGAGTCCTTTGCAACTCATAGCAACCCTATGTACAACAGCCCTAAACCCTGCTCTGTCCTGTGCCAATCGCACTGCCTCTCACACACCCATCTCTGTTACCCCAGTCACTGAATCAATCTACCTCATAGAGGGTCTTCCCCTCCTGTGCTGTCCCTCCACCCTCCCAAACATGTTGTCCCTCTCCAAGGACCTGTCCCTCCTTACAACATGTCCATAGTATGTCAGATAAAGCCCTAGAATCCTTGCCTCCAAGGAGTAGCCTGGTTTAACCCTCTCTAGGATGAATCTGTTTGTTTTCTTGGCAGTCCATGGTACATTCAATACTCTTCTCCAGCACCACAGCTCAAAGGCATCAATTGCCATTGAGATACATGCAGCTCATAGCTACCTTATACAAAACAGCTCTGAACCCTGCTCTATCCTGAGCCAACCTTATTGTCTCTGACACACCTACCCTCTTTACCTCAGTCACTGAGTCAATCCATCTCAAGGGTATTCCCCTCTTGCCCTGTCTCTCTCCCTTCTCCAGCATGTTGTCCCTCTCCAAGGACTGGTGTCTCTTTGCAAGATGTCCAGAGTATGTCAGGCAGAGCTTCAGAATCCTTGCCTCCAAGGAGCAGCCTGGTTTCATGGTTCAAACCCCCCAGCTGTACTAAGGAAGAAAGATGGATAATCAACATACCTGTGATTTACAACTTCTAAAAATCTTCTGGAGGGTTTGTTGAGTCAGTTCCAACTCAATGATACATAACAACAACAAACAATTATTAGTAAAGTGTGAGTAGAAGTGTCCATGTTTCCTATAGACTTCATCTAGGGAAAATATAAAGAGTGCAACACTAAATCAACTTTAAGTACACTGGAAAGCAGAAACAAATCTTTAAATAGTTTTGTTTGCATTCATTAATTGTACTTGTTGCATACACAATTTAATAAAACAATCACATTCCTAGAGAAAGGTTGTGATGAATAAAACTAAAACAATATGTTCTAAAAATTATCACATCACTCCATTAATCTGTTGCATTATATTGCTTTGTCTTTGTTATGAAGATGAAAGGAGAATGCGAATGACCTAGTCTATAGGAAGTTCTGCTGCTAACCCAGAGGTGGAACTTCTCCAGGGGTTCGAATCCACCAGCGGCCCCATGAGAGAAAAAAATGGACAGTCACCTCCCATCTGATTTACAGCCTCTGAAACAAGCGATGAGGCAGTTCTGAATTAAAAGCAATGAAATTGAATTTGTTGGTGCTGAAATGTCACCAATGCTTTGAATGCCGATGAAACTAAACTAAAACAGACTAGGAATAAAGGCCTGAAAAATAACCAACGAAAATCTATGGATCGTAACAGAATATACCTCTCACTTACTTTGAGCATCCCACTTCTGGGGGCATCAAGTGCTAGAGGAGAGCATTGTATTTGACAAAGTAGAGGACCAATGTAGGTGGGAAACTGTTGGATCAGATAAATCATCTTAACAATGGATTTAAGTATTTCAGTAATCATAAAGATGGTGTAAGAGGGAGCAATTTGTAATTCTCTTGTACATCTGGTTACAATGATTCAGAGTCAATGTTACGGCAGCTGCACAGGACAGGACAAGGTTCAGCTCTGTTGCTCAAGTCATCGAGTCCTCGATGGCAACTAAAAGCAACAACAGATGATTGAAGTAGCTCAGTAGGTCATTAAAAATAGAAAGGCAGTGGAATCTCCTGCTGCAAAGAGAAGATTCCCAATTACAAGAAAAAGGAAAAGTTGAATTTTTGTGCTCCACAGAGGTTACACGGATACACAAAGGAAGCCCTGGAGGCTATGGCAGAATCTGTAATCCTGCTTTTAATTCTTCCCCTAACTTGTATAAACTTGAGCAAGACCTTAACCTCCCTAAACCTCCATTTCCTACTGGAAAAATATAACAAGCACACAGGGAGCGGGGAGCACAAAGCCGGGTTTGCAAACTGGAGGCCCATATGCTCTGTCAGGCCCACAGATGTGTTTTGTTTGGCCCATGCAGTGTTTTAAAAACTATAATATAATATCATTTAATGCCAACATTTAAAAAGGAAACAGTGTATTTTCCATTAAAAAAAAAGTCAGAGTCCTAACTTTTTTTTTTGAAAACTGGGAAATTTGCAAGCAGTAGGCCTGCACTCTGCGGAACAACTATTTCCACAACTGAGCCTTAGCTTAGGGTCCTTGGGTGGTGCACATGACTAATGCACTCAGCTATTAATCCAAAGGTTACATGTTGATGTTCACCAGAGGTGCCTCTGAAAATGTGCCCGGTGATCCATCTGAAAGTCACCCACTGGATCCCCGATGGAACTCCACTCTGACACACATTGGTCATCATGAGTCAGAATTGATGGCAAGTGGGTCTTTCTCGGCTTTGTTTTTTCCAACATCAGCTGCCCTCCCCACTCACAAGCCTGGGCTCTCGTCGGCCTGCAGGCTTCAGTGGTTTGGGAAGCTCTCCAGGGTCCAGTACATTACATGCCTGACCTCCCACTACAGCATCACATAAATCTAAACCGCACCATCACGTACACTGAAACTAACTTGCCATGGAGTGGATGCCAAGTCATAGAGACCCAATAGGGCAGAGTAGAACTTCTCTGAAGGCTTCAAAGGCAGCAGTCCTTCCAGAAGTGGACTGCCACATCTTCCTCCTGCAGAGAGACTGGTAGGTTTCAGGTAGAAGTCAGTGCTTTAACACTATGTCACCAGAGTCAGTTGTCTCCTGTTACCTACTGGCCTCTAACTCAGAATGCCCTTCCATGGGAGTCAGGGAGAATGCACACAACAGTTTGCAGGGGCCCGCTTTTCAGAATTAGCACATCAGCTTTTTCTTCCAGGGTGTCTGGCTGAACTTGAACCCTTTGGTTAGCAGCCAAGCATGGTGACTAACAGTACCACCCAGGCACTCCAGTCTGTTCCTGTTACCTACCAAATGAGGTCACCGAAATGGCTGTCTTCTCTAGGCTCTAAGAGGCTATAATTCTCATCCATAAGGTCGGTTCTTGGGTCAGCTTTCCCAGAAAGCCATAAATGATCACCCAAAAACCAGGGTGGTCCTGCTCTTGCTGTGTAGGAGGAGGGTCATAAATGATCTGGAAAGCAGGCTTTGTGCTGTGAGTGGCAGAAAGACATCAGTAAACCTTGAGCACAGTTTTCCACTAGGTGACATGTAGGCTCTGACTTCCCTGGAATCAAACACAAGCAGGGCTGTGGAAAGGAAAGCGTCACCACCTATGTGAGGAGACAGAGGCCAGGCTACAGGCAAGGAGATGATGGAGGGAAAACAAGCACTCCCCTGAACAGAGAGAATTCCCAGTGGTTCATCCAGAGAAAGAGGCCCAGAGTTTATAGTCCTTTTTAGTTTGTTTTATTTATTTTTCCCTCCACAAGACATAAATCAATCTATTTAGATAGGGATGGTCGAGAGATCACATTTTATTGCAGTGGATAATTTCCCCAGAGAGAAGGATCATTCTGTTTCCCTTCCAACTTTTTAGTTTCCTTTCAGTTTTGTGAAACTCTACAAGTTTATGAAAAGTTCTCCAGAGAAGGACACAGAGCACAGTCAACGACCTCCATTGTTTAATTCACATGAAAGCAGGAACACATACTTGAGTCATGCATGCATTGCACTTGAACCCCGGAAAACTAATTGAGTACCAGGCACTTTGGTACCCTAAGGGGATATATATATATATATATATTGGTAGCCTGAGGCTGCCAGAAACTTTGCCTGCTGAATGAATTATACAACAGGAAGCAGATGGGCTGTGTATATGAAACAACCACTATCTGGCATGATGTGCTGTGCAATTTGGCTGCAAAGATTAAATTGAGCTATTGAATGTTTAATACACTATGCATAACAAATACAGCCAGAGCCACAAAACAGCATAAATTACAGAATTGGTATTCACACGGCCTTTCCCAGGAATCAATACACTGCCACAGCTCATAAGAGTCTGTTGTTTAATACACATAAAGAAGAGAAGAATTCTTCTATTAAAATGAGTTATCTGGGCTATTTACCAAAGGCAGTGATTTAGCAGTGGTAAAGTCTATGTAGTGCTGTTGAATGCAGATGATAATACTTCTTGTCCTTGTCTGCCTGTTTCATTGCGCCTATCAGTTGCTGGGGCTGTGAGTCCCTTGGGTACATTAGCAGTCAGCCCAGGAAGTGTGTTTAAGTAATGGACATAATGTTCACATTTGCTAGACCAGCCTTCTCCCTAATCATGAATTATTCTTCCCCAAGGCTCAATTGGAACATTACTTTAGAAGCAGAAGATTTAATCCTTTTCAGCTGATTGGAGGGAATGATTACAGTATTATTTTCTTGTACAGGCTGTCTCCAGTGAAGGTGCCTTTTTCTGTCCCCATCTTTAATAGGCAGCAATCTTTATTTCCCTGGAGGGAAATGGCAATGAATTCAAAATGGGATAAATCTTCAGGAATGCAAGGTGCCGAAGCTGTAGATCACCACTGGTTAGTTAATTAATTTAGCCCTCCGAGACTTAAAATAAACATGCCTTTCAATGAATGCTACAGGAACCAGGTACAGAAGGAGAGTGACTATTCTGTGTCTAAAGCTGAGCATAATGGGGAAGAAAAGAGGCCATGTTAGAGCTTCCCAGAGGATAGGAAGAAAACATCATTCAGTTGGTTTTCCCCTGAGCTTCTTTGTTTTCCCTCAGCCTATTATTCTAAGTCATCGAGACAGACACAGAAGGTCACATTTCTTAGTATAGAAGGAAAGATGACATGATGTGACAGTTCTCTGTAGATGTGTTTAATTCTTGAACTCTGCATTTTCTGTGAATAGTTAGCACTCATAATCATCATCTCTAAGGCTTCTTAGATTATTTGAGTTAGTAGAGATTTCAGAAATAATAGTGTTGGCTATGCCTCTTGCTTTAAGAGGACATGAAGCTGTTTTAAGCTAGGAATTCTTGGGTTTAGGGCAGTGATCCGTTGATGCCAGTGCCTGAGGCACTACATGGGGCATATGACCTGCCCTTTACTTGTTAATTTTCATCACCCCTGGATTCTAATCCTGGGTGGCACTAACAGTTTACTAGTGACTGTAAACAGAAAGGTTGGTGGTCTGAACTACGTCAGGGTGCTACAATAAGGAAAGTCGGGTGATCTGTTTCCATAAGGATTACATCCAGTTATAAGGTAACGGAGAGTTTGAACTAGAGCAGTTCTACTTTGTAACACGGGGAATTTTGCAGTCTATAGGGAGTTGTGTTGCTAACCCAAAGGTGGCATCCTTCTGGAAGTTCAAATCCACCAAAAGCTGTGAGGGAGAAAAAACAGACAATATCCTCCCAAAACCTGCTGGAGGGTCAGCCTTGAACTCCACGGCAATGGGAAAGCGAGGCTTGGGTAACACACAAAAGCTCATGGGCTTGCTATAATTTTGAATTAACTGAAAGGCAGAAAGAGGCTTTTTGATTGCTTCTTTCTTGTTTGTGTTTATTTGTTACCATTTTACTCCAGTAACCCTAAGTACCTCGCCACATTCAGAGCTCCCAAGCCTTGGTAAATAATCAGCAATAATTTTTATTCTTTCTTGCTCAACTCTTTTAATTAGTCCATCAAATAAATATTTATCAAGTACTTATGTTCCTCTCTCAACAGCTGAGTTCCAGGTGAAATCTTAGTCCCTGTCCCAGAACCCTTTCATTGTCTGACCCACTTTTGTTCATTTTTATATCCATCATCTGGCTCCAAAAAAAATATTATCCTTCAGATTGACATTTACGTATGATAGCCTACATTTTCTTCTTAGAGGGCAGAAAACAGGAACACTTATCATATGTTGCATAATGATAGAAGGAGTTGTTGCTGTTCAACAGGAGCTTTTTAAGCTTTTCCTCCTCTTCTTCCCTTCATGGAGATAACAAAGTGTGGAGAAACAGCCAAAGCTGCAAAGAAAAGGTGGTGAGTTGCAGTGTAACAAGTAGTGGTGGCTACGAAGCAAAGGAACCAGGGAACCTAGTGGAGACCGGGTCTTAATCCACTTGTTGCCAAGACACCTTATACCATAAGTTCAAAGGTCTTGTTTACTTACTTCAATTTGCAAGATTAACGGTTACACTAATGTCCCCGGACGCTCTATATATCTATGGTTTTGGTTAGCACCCAAACATTAATTGGATTTTACATCATTTGGTTTCTTTTCCGCACACTTACAATTCTCTGACTAATGGGTAACATTCACAGCCCAATTATTTTCCCAAGCTCATCGAAATTTAATTTGCCGCGTGCAGTGACACACAGCCCGAGTTTCACTAGAAAGTCAGCAAAACTACACTCATGATTTATTCGAGCTTCTTTGCCTACAGAATTTACCATCAGGGCTGTCTAATGATTTTTTTAAAAAAATGTAAACATAGCTTTCACATCTACTGGAGTTGAAGCAGATTAGTTTCCCAGGGCAGAATGTACTAGACAACATGCTCCTTTTCACATAATGAGCTCAGGAAGCTCTGCTATGAAATGAAGGGTCTTGGAGTTATTATAATGCTTCATAAATGAGGACACTGTCTCTTTCAGGATTTCAAAATGTTACTTGTGTGTTAAAAACAGCAGACATGGGAGGTTATACTTATTTACTACAACTTTAAATGTATTTGGACCTCCACAGTTACATGTAAATACTGTAACTACTGCAATCTGCATTCTCAAACTACTGTGAGATTTTTCTCAAGGGCATGTCTTGAGATCAAATGAATGTGACTTTATGAGGGAGAAAATACTACTACAACTCGGACATCCTCCATGCAATACTTATTTCATTGCTAGATCAGAACTCATTCTGTCATCTTTCATCATTTTGAAAATCTCACTCTCTATATCGCATTGCTATAAGGAGCTATCGAAAGCTTGCTCTATCCTGTAACATCCCCATCATCTCTGCCATTCTCAAGTCCACTTTTTAGTGGCAGAATCACCCATTTCACTGAGGATCTCCCTGTATTTTCTCTGATTCTCTTTTCCCACCATGATCTGCAGAAACATCTGCAAATATAATTAAAAATTAGAACATGCAGCATGTAAAAATAATTTAGAAAGCTTATAAGTCATCAAAAACTAAATGGAATGCACACAAATTCATATTATGGGCACTAGTGAGCTGGAATGGACTGTTACTGACCATTTCAAATCAGAAAATCATATAGTTTATATTCCGAGGTAGCCATATTGAAAAAGAAGTGCATAACATTCATAATTTAAAAAAAAAACAACAAAAATTTCCAGAACTGTGTTGAAGTTTAACAGTGTCAGTGATAATGTCCATATTCACTACAAGGCAAATCAGTTGATGTAAACATTATTCAAATTCATGTCCCAATTGCTAATGCCAATGATGAATATTTTTGCCAGCTTATGAGATCTGAAATGGATCAAACAAGTAACTATGATAGAGTGATAATTACTGGTGATTAGAATGTGCATATTAGATATGAGAAAGTATTGGTGGTTAAAAACCACCACTAAGTAGTAAGAGAAATTACACTAGAAGTCATACAATAGAATTCTGCAAGAGCAAAGATTTATCAACTCCAAATGTCACTTTTAAAAAACATAAATGACAACTATAAATATGGACCTCGCTAGATAGAATACATAAGAATCATCAACCATATTTGCAGAAATAGATGCTGATGCAGTTTAATATCATCAGTTAAATAATAACAAGCTCACATGAGCCAAAGCACAGCTGTAAGTATATCTCACCTGAATTTAGAGACAATCTCAATAACAGATTTGATGCATTGAAGACTAGTGACTGAAAACTAGACAGGTTATGGGGTGGCATCAAGGACATCGTGCATAAACATTCAAATGACAAAAACTTAAAGAAATATCCACAATCACTAACCATCAGAGACATGCAAATCAAAACAACAATAAAATACAGCTGATCCCAGCAACAACAGCAAAGTTTAACAGGAAAGCAAACAATAAATGTTGGAAAGGACACAGAGAGATTGGAACTCTCATGCACTATGAGTGGCATTGTAAAATGGTACAACCACTATAGAAGACAGTTTGGTGTTTCCTCAAGATTAACATGTAAATTTCATATGACCCACCTATTCCACTGCTAAGAAATCAGAACAAAGGCACAAATGGAGGAGATATGTACACCTATCACAGCATTATTCTCAACAGCAAGAAAATGGAAATAGCCCTTATGTCCATCAACAAATGAATGAATGAACTAAAGCAAAACGGCAGGATTATGCTAAGATATGTTTTCTGGTTGTAATTCACAATAGGATATGAACTGTTGCTTGTAGCCCTCAGGCCTGCTTTTTGTGGATCTCCCAAGTAAACAGGCTTAGAAGCAGGAGTGGCATCCACTTTCCAAAAAAAGCTTGCCTCCGGAAACTCTATGAACTTGGAAAAAAGATGAGCTCGCTATGGGTCCTCTACTGGCACTTAACAACAACAATTACAAGAATAGTAAGTATTTGTAAAGTACACCACAATATGGGAAAATCTAAAGAGCATTATATTGAGTAAAATGCTCAGTCACAAAAAGATAAATACTGCATAAGATTGCTACAGTGAAAATAGGAAGATAATTGAGAGGTTGAAGGACAGGAAGGGAGAGAACAGTAGTAGAATGTGTAGACAAAGAACATGATAAGGACCAAGTCAAGAAAGGATCCACCTGGGAAGATTTGTGACAAGGCCAATATGGCTATTGCAGTTAGAAAACAGAAACAAGATACAAGTAACTGTTCAAATGGGAGGGAGAGAAGAGATGCAGAGGAAGGTAGAGGAAGCCAATACTACAATAGAAATTAGCAGGGAGATTGAGAGGGTGTGAAGGAATAGGCAAGGTGCAATGGGGACTTGATGAGACAGGGTGATAAAAGTCATAGACTGATAGTAATTAATTCTATAAAACACAATGTATGGAAACTATTGTGTAAAACAAAATGTACATTAATGAAATAATGTGTATGAATGAGTGCATGAAACACAATAAAAAATCAAATTCTAATTGGCATAAAAAAGAACATCATACATTATTTTTTTTAATCCTTAAAAAAGACTGAAGGAAAGAAAGACCAGCATAAATGTCAGAAGAATCTTTGCAAGTTTTTCTTTCGTATAGCTAAAGTGAGTGGGGAAAACGATAATATAAAAAGAGTCAAACATTTCAAAGGGCAGCTGGAGAAAATAAAGTATCATAATGGAATGTGTGATAACCTGGATTTAGAAAACCAAAAGAGAATAAGGTATTCAACATTTTGCAAGCTGAAAAAAAAAACTAAAGAAAAAATTTCATCTTTGAGTTGCAACATTCAAGGACACTGTGGTGGTTAGGTGCTATCTAGCATAGTCCTTGTGTACACAGATCAAAACTTGGCCTTCTCCCACACTACATTCTTCATCTCCACCATGCTCAGGTCACTGTGGAAGTTACTGTGGGTCTTCCTCAACTGTGAGTCTTCCTCCATTAACTGGAATGTTTTAACAAATGAAATGCCAGAAGTACACACTCCTCTGTGTCAAATATTTCAGAAGACTGCTATCCAGCTAACAGACTTAAAGAAGTCTATATTTGTGTCTATTCTGTACAAAAGTGATGCAACACAATTGAAACCGACTTGTGGGTTCACACGTGTTCTAGAGTGGGACCTGTGCGGATTAAAAGGGGGGAAAGAGCAGGGACAAATCTGTCTTGGAAAGAATCCGAGTCAGAATGAGCCTTAGAATTGGGAGCAGAAGACTGTATTTCAGACACTTTGGACATAGTATCAAGAGAAGATATTAAGATTGATAGAGGGGTAACCAAAAAAAGAAACACGAAAAGAGAGAGAGAAATGGCCTCAACAAGATAGACCCACATTAATAAACTCAAACAGTAATTATGTAAAATGCTCAGAATCCGTGTTTTGTCCTGTTTTACATAGGGTGAGTGACTCAGAACTGATTCAATGGCAGCTAGCAGCAACATAGTGTAAGGTTTATCATCTATACAATATTTTCAATACTTACTGTTGTAAGGTGTTTCCAAATTGAACACAGCTCATAGTGACCCTATGAACAACAGATCTGACTCCTGTCAATCCATCTTGTTGAAAGTCTTCCTCCCTTTCAATGACCCTCCACGTTTCCAAACTTGCCCCCCCCCACCTCTCCAAGGAATAAACTCTCCTAGCTACATGCTCAAAATATGTGATACAGAGCGTTGTCATCTTTGACAGGGAGTACTCTGGCTTCACTTTCTCCAAGACATATCTATTTGGGTTATTTTGTAATCCATGGGATATTCCGCACTCTTTTCTAAAACTATAGCTCAAAGGCATCAATTCTTCTTTTGCCATCTGTATTCAAAATCTGGCTCTCAGATCAAGTGATTGAAGAGACCATGACCTGAATTAGGTGCATCTTAGTTTTCAAACTTAACATCATTACTTCTCAATAATTTAGAGAGGTCTCTGAAAGAAGACTTGTCCAATGTAATACATCTCTAGATCTTCTGACTCTTGGTACCAAGAGTGTTGATTGTGGATCCCAGTAAAATGAAATCGATGATAACTTCAATCTTTTCTCCATTTATCGTGATGTTGTTTCTTGGTCCAGTGGCGAGAATTTTTGTTTTCTTGATGTTGAGATGTAATGCATATTGAAGGCCTTTGATCTTCTGCATCAAGTGTTCCAAGTCCTAACTTTCAGCAAACAATGTATGTCATGTCTATAATTCAGGTTGTTGATGAGTCTTCCTTTCACTCTATCTCAGTCTTCTTCATAGAGTCCAGCATCTTGAATTATTTGCTCAATGTACAGATGTATTAGCTATGGAGAAAGGATATACCCTTAACTCATGCCTTTCCTGATTTTAAACCACACAGTTGTTCCCCTCCTATGTTCACACAATAGCTTCTTGAGCTAGGTGTCATTTAAGCATAATTGAGTATTTTGGTATTCCCATTCTACTCAATGGTAGCCATATCTTGTTATGATCCCACAGTCAAATGTCTTTTCATGTTGTTGTTGTTGTTATGTGCCATCGAGTCGTTTCCGACTCATAGCGACCCTATGCACAACAGCTCTAAACCCTGCTCTACCCTGCGCCAACCGCACTGCCTCTGACACACCCATCCCGATTACCCCAGTCACCGAATCAATCCATCTCATAGAGGGTCTTCCCCTCCTGCGCTGTCCCTCCACCCTCCCAAGCATGATGTCCCTCTCCAAGGACACGTCCCTCCTGGCAACATGTCCAAAGTATGTCAGACGAAGCCCCAGAATCCTTGCCTCCAAGGAGCAGCTTGGTTTAATCCTCTCCAAGATGGATCTGTTTGTTTTCCTGGCAGTCCAGGGTACATTCAGTACCCTTCTCCAGCACCACAGCTCAAAAGCATCCACTCTCCTTCTGTCCTCCCTAGTCATTGTCCAACTCTCTGATGCATAACAAGCGATTGCAAATACCATGACCTGTATCAGGCGCACTTTAGTCTCCAGAGAGACACTGTTGCTCCTGAGTACATTTGAGAGGTCCCTAACGGCAGACTTTCCCATCGTGATAGGCTTTTTTATTTCCTGACTGCTGGTACCAAGAGTGTTAACTGTGGCGCAGAGCAAAGTGAAGCTGTGAACATTCTCAATCTCTTCATCATCCATCCTGACGCTGCCAATTGGTCCAGTGGCGAGAATCTTTGTCTTTTTGACATTGAGCCTTAGTCCATTACTGAAGGCTGCAGTCCTTGACCCTTCGCAGCAAGTGCATGAGGTCCTCCTCAGTTTCAGCAAGCAAGGTTGTGTCAGTCAATAAAATATAAATGGATGTTCTTCTGACATTCTCTGCTTTCAGTCAAGATCTTTCTGGAAACAGCAATGATATCCTTGGTGCCACAGCTTCTTCTAAACCCAGTTTGAACTTTTGGCAGTTCTCTCTCAACATGCTTTTCTAGCAATTTTTAAAAAATCATCTTCAGTAATATTTGATTGTATGTGATAGTAATGACATTGGTCAATGATTTCCACATTCTGGTGGATCATCTTTGGAGAGAAAAGGAACAGATATGGATCACTTCCAGTCAGTTGGCTAGTAACTGTCCTCCAAATTTCCTGGCATATACTGATGAGCACTTCCAAAGCTGCATCTGTTAGCTGAAACTGTCACTTGGTATTGAATTGATTCCTGGGACCTTATTCTTTGCTCATTTCTTCAGTGCAGCTTCCTTTGTTACCATTGGCTCTTATTTATATGGCACTTTTGGAATTTTTCAGTTTTAGCCAGTTCTTTTTTATACAGTTACTCTGTGTATTCTATTCACCTTCTTTTGATGATTCCTGGATCATTTAAGATTTTTCTCCTTCTGCTTTATTCCATGCTGGTTGTGGATTATTCTTTTGCTGATCTTCCACCTTTCCAAGCATAATGTCCCTGCAATGAGGCTGATTGATACAGTGACTGTAGCAATGGGTTCAAGTGTGTTAGAGATGATGAAGATGACACAGCATAGAACACGGTTCAGATATGTTGGTTCATAGGGTCATTATGAGTTATACTCATCTTGACAGCACCAAAAACAGCAACAATATTGGATTAGAGATGGTATTTCATGGTGATTGTAATTTATATCTCCCTGACCATATATTAGACTGAACATCTTATCATGTTTATCATCCATTTATACAGGTTTCCTCCACCACCTGAAATTAGAGTGCTTTTGTGGAACCTTTGATAGTGTTAAGAGAAAAATCAATTGTCACTAATTTATATTAGAAATTTTAAGCATTACCAAACTCTAAAAATAACCTATTATATCATATCAAATAACATTTAAAAAACCTAAGAAGTCACGAACATACAGTTACACCGACACAGTTGAGAGCTATTTCAACTTGTTGCTCCCAGGGGAGGACTTGCCAACCCCATTCTCCATGATCTATGCTTGGCATGTGCATTGCTTTTCCTAAAATCCACTGAAAACAACAACAACAACAAAAAAAACCACCACTCAACAGCAGTTTCATCACATTTTTTATAAATGTAAAATTCCTCTTCTGATTTCTTTCCGTTAGCAAAAACAGGTGTTCCATATAATTTAAATGATGTAGAGAGAATTTTTGGGAGATGGAAGAAGATATCTGCATAACCTCTTTGGAAAAATATTTATTCAAGTCCTCTGAACATTTTTAATTGTTTGGTGTAACCTATTTCTCACTATCTGTGTCATCTACGTATTTTCCCAATGCTATAGGGGTGGAAATTTGCCCCTGGGATACACTGACTCTAATGAGGGAAACCCAAAGGGGCTCAGGTTATGTCCTTTTAAACTTTCACTTCCTCTTGTCCTTAGATGTGTTTGTATTTTGTATTTTGGGAGTGATTTTGTTCTGTAGTAGTCAACCAAAAATAAGTAAAAAGTTATAGGAAGTCAGCATTCCAGTTTACATGTTATGATTTTCTGGATCATTGTTTTCATACCCTGTTAGAGTTAAGAAATGTCATATGATATTGTATTTTTATTATTTCATCTGGCAGGTGATTGGGCAGTCCTAAGTTTATCCTTTTCACCCATAGAAAACCAAACCTCAGACTCCGAATTTTTGTAACTCTAAGAATTCTAAGACCAAACTTTATAATAAGTAATACAAAAATATTGTGGTGGTGTGTTGTACTGCTAACAAAAACGCTGTGTGTCTCCAGCACTTGAAAGCCGCCAGCCTCTCTCGTGAATGTATACAGCCTCAGAAACTTGATGGAGGGTCACTACCAACCTGATGGATTTGAAAACAATGAGTTAGCTAAACACTCAGAAAACAAAAGCAACGATACATGTCATGTGAGGATTACAAATGTGTGCCACCATACACACTGGAATTGTAGAGTTTGTTGTTCTTTTTGTTTGCTGTTAGTTACTACTACTTAGTCATTTTGACTTGTGGTCACCTTGCATGTAACAGAAGGAAATGTTACTCAATCTTCTACCTCCTGATGACTGTTAATTAGTATGCTCATGCCATCATTGCAGCTATCATGCTAATTAAATACTGACCAGTTTCCATTTTTTTTATTCTTTCTAAGGTTAGATCTTTAATTCTTTCTCACATGATTTTACTGTCGCTTTCGTTTTCCATCCCAGTCTCTCTGGGCTGCATCCTTAGTGATTCCTTCAGATTTTTATGTTTACAACTTAATAAAATATTTTATTTGTGTAAGGGGCAGGAGGCTAGAATTACCATATAATAATGAATAATATAATTCTTAAAAGAGTATAGTCATTATATTTACTTTATTCTTAATCTAGTCATTATATAAAAGACTATCATTTTAACCTGATTCCCTGAGTACACCAAAAAAAGATGAAAAATTCATGTTCTTATGCAAATGCTCTTTTTGTGGAAGCTGTTGCTGGTGATGCTTTAAATTCATATTCTGTATAAATAGAATCTTTCCATTTCAGTACTACCACAGTGACATATTGGACACCTTTCACAAAACGAAGCCAGGAAGCAGTTCGCATACACACAGAGACCTATATTTTTCCAGTTAATTATCTATGCCTTTTTAAAGGATGCTTATTTTTGAAGTGTCAAAATGTACTAACCCATACTGCAATTGTTTGGAAAACTTCACGAACAAGTGTATTTCAGCAAGGAGAGACATTTGATGCCAGCCAAATTCTTTTTTCTGTCACTATAAATGACTTTCCTATTTTCAACAGTTTTTCAAAATCAAAGTCATATCTAAGCTGACAACTTCTTTGGCAAATTTCAGCTAGATGTAATTTAAAACAGTCACGGAAGCAAAACCTAAACAATGAGGTTTTTAGTGGGTACAGTGATAGATCCTTAACTTCTGTCATGCTGTGTCTAACACCAGAAGGCTTGAGAGGAAATTTGTTAAATAAATACATGCAGTTAAAGAAATACACCTGCGTTTAGAGCATGTGTACTTTTAGAGCATGTGTACTTTGCTGTGAAATTATGTAAAGCCTGAAACTTTTATGATAGTAAGTGCTTAACATGCCTCAAAAACCCCGCCAAGGAATAGAGCTCTTTAATTTTCACAATGTTACTTAACTAAAGTTGACATCCAAAGGTCTTTCTCTCAGCCTCTCAGATCAGTTCTACACAAAATAAGATTGTTTAGATTTTCAAGAAGGAAGTTCCAATGTGATATTGTAGTCAATGTTATATATGTGCTTACACACACACACACACACACACACACACACACACACACACACATTTACTTTTATATGGGTGAGAAATTTTCAATTTTCAACTGTTAATCCTGTAGAGAATCCACTAGGTTTCATAATTCACAGAGATATTTCTCTATTAATGAATCTTGAAAGTATTTGTTAGGTTTCATGTGAATCCTGATTTCACCAATAATGGGATAGAAAAAAGGTGAGTAAAAATATGTAAGAATACACAAAAGAAATCACCCAGACACATTATCAAAGAAAAAGAAGAGGGGAAAAAAGACTTTCTGTAAACAATAAAATAAAACTTAAATTGGTCTCAGAGAAGTGTGATATGTAAGCTGTGTGTGTGTGTGTGTGTGTGTGTGTGTGTGTGTGAATATGTGTGACATCTTAAAATGTCTCTAACTTTTTTTGTTGTTGTGTAATGTTGAGTTTTATTAGAAACACGAACGCAGGTTACTACTCATGGATTTCACCTGATGGTATGAATAGGAATCAGATTGATTACATCTGCGGAAAAAACCACTGGAGAAGCTCAATGTCAGCTGTGAAAACTAGGCCAGGAGCTGATAATGGAACAGACCACCAACTACTCATATGTAAGTTCAAACTGAAACTGAGGAAAATTAAACCAAATCCACAGGAGCCAAAATATGACTTTGATTTCATCCCACCTGAATTCCAGAATCATCTCAGGAACAGGATTGAGGCCTTGAACACTAATGAGCGAAGACCAGATGAGTTGTGGGAGGATGTCAAATGTATCATCCAGGAAAAATGCAAACGTCCTTACAAAGACAGAAGTGGAAGAAAAGAGCAAAATGGATGTCAGAAGAAACTCTGAAGATTGCACTGGAGTGTAGTGAAGCCAAAGCACAAGGAATACTAAAGAGCTGAACAGAAGATTCCAAAAGGCAGCACGGACTGACAAAGGAAAATATTGCAATGAAATGTGCGAGGAGCTAGAGTCAGAAAATCAAAAGCGCCGAACTTGTTCAACATTTCTTAAGCTCAAGGAACTGAAGAACAAATTCAAACCTGTTGTTG
>NW_006400027.1:682188-684817 GCF_000299155.1 Elephantulus edwardii
GAAGGGACGGCGCAAGAAGTGAAGACCCTGTATGAGATGGATTGATTCAGTGACTGGGGTAATCAGGATGGGTGTGTCAGAGGCAGTGTGATTGGCACAGGATAGAGCAGGGTTTAGGACTGTTGTACATAGGGTCGTTATGAGTCGCAAGCGACTCAATGGTACATAACAACAACAACAGCAATGTTGAGTTAGAATTGACTCACAACTGACTTTCCAGAAGGTTTTCAATGCAGTAATTTGCATGGGAGGAGATTGCCTATATTTATCTTGCAGACCAGATAGTGTATTTGAACCGAGTACCTTTGGGATTTTAGTTCAACTCCTTACCACTTCTTTTTCTATATTGCAGTTTATGTGCATGCCCTTCAATGTCAATCAACAAAAATGCTCTTTTAAAATATTAAATTCAAGTGAAAAGTTTTTAAACAGTATGGATATACTCAAGAAAAGCTCTACACTGCAATAATGGATTAAATGAGAGGAAAATATTATAAAGATCTCAACTTTGTTTCGAGAAAATATTATACCATCTGCTATGGAGAAAATTCCAATCATTTACTGTGGGATCCTGCCTTTCTCCTATGGAGCACCTGGTGGATTCAAACAGATTAGTAGTCCAATTTGTAATAAATTATGTTATCTCTGGTGGCCTGAGGATAAGGAGTTGAGCTACCAACCCAAAGTCAAATTTGTTGAATCCACCAGCTGCTTTGTGAGAAAAGGGTAATCAATCTCTTTCGATTAAATTCACTTCCTCTGAAAGCTCACTGTAGCATCAGCTATGAGTTCATTTCCATTGAGGACAAAGCATTTAGAGATGTTAAACTATCAGGCATCCTTAAGGTACTGTGTTGAGGGAAATTATACCTTAAGTGGAGATAATGGTATCTTGTTTTCCCGTAATAAAAAGAAACGTGTACATTATATGGTTCAGGGAGATAGAAAATAGTGTTAATGGATTGTAAAAATATAATAAAATGCCAGATTAGTAAAGGTAATGGAGTACATATTGGCTTGATCAAATCAATAGGAAAAGAAGAAAATGTTTTATAATTCCAAATAATAATCATGAAATAAAGTAGAAGGAAAATTCAAGTACATTTGTTAGACTAGAGAGTACACTTGGCATCACCGATGCCTCGTGTACGACACACGACACACTGTGCTCTCTGCTGCGCTGTCCTCACAATCTCCGTGCTTAAATCCACGACCAAAATACTCCACTAAAAGAGAAATCATCTAATTTGACAAGTTAACTTAGTTGTTGCTGTAGTGTGCCATCTAGTCCACTCCGACTCACAGCGACCCTATATACAATAGCTCTGAACTCTGTTCTACCCTGAGCCAGTTTCGTTGTCTCTGACACACCCCATTATCCCAGTCACTGAGTCAATCTGTTTCATCCAGGGGTTTCCTCTCTTGCTTTGTTCCTCCACCCTCCCAAGCATGACGTCACTCTCCAAGGACTGGTCCCTCCTGGCAATGTGCCCAAAGTATGTCAGGCAGAGCTTCAAAATCCTAGCCTCCAAGGAGCAGCCTGATTTCACCCTGTCCGGATGCATCTATTTGTTGTCCATGTTATATTCAATACTCTTCTCCAGCACCACAGGAGGTGTGCTCAAAGGCATCATTTTGTCTTCTATCATCCTTAGTCATTGGTCAGCTTGTTGATACATAGCAAGTAATTGCAAAGACTATGGCCTGGACCAGGTGCACCTTGGTCTCTAGACTGACATCGTAGCTTTTCACTACTCTGGAGAGTTCTCTGACAGCAGACTTTTCCAGTACAATTCATCTTTTGATTTCCTGGCTGCTGGTACCCAAAGTGTCGGTTGTGAAGCCAAGCAAACTGAAGCTGTTAACAATCTCAGAGCTGCTGTATGTTGGGTTGCTATGAGTCACAGGAGATTCAACAGCGCTCTACAAAGACAACAACAACATGCATAATTTCCAAGAAAAAAAAATTTTGATTTTTTTAAAGTAATATTTGTACAGAGCCTATTCTCTGATTGAATACAGCTAAAATTAGAAAGACCCAATTTTAAATGACAAGAAACATTTCCTATCTAGACATTTAAAATGGCTTTCTAGGTAGGTTTTGTAATAATGAGAAGATTAAAAAGGAATTGCAAATTATCTAGAAATCATTACAAAGAAAAATATCCCATTCAGGCACCCGAAGGGAAAAACAAAATCTCTTCTCTGAAGAAAACATTGGCTCAGTAGCCTTCATTACCACAGAATAAGAATAAAAACAAAGAAACAGTACTTATCCTGAAACATTTTTAAAAAAAAACAAAGAAACAAGGCTATTTTAATTAAGGGAGGAAAAAAGAAAATTATTTCACGCATTATAAATAAATCTAAAATAGTGATTCTTAAAAAATAATAAAATAAACCTCAATTCATGAGCCTGAATGAGGGGAAAAGAGAGAAAAGACGTTCAGGTAGCATGATGTGTTATGTGTTGCACTGCTAACTGAAAGGTCAGCAGTTCAATTCTACCATCAGTTGGAGTCCATTCTATAGCAGTGGGTGGGTTTTAAGGGAGAATAGAAACATTTAAATAATCCAATGCTTTCAAGTCAATTCGGATGCAAGGAATTTTTTTCTTCTTTTTTTTTTT
>NW_006400027.1:685077-694574 GCF_000299155.1 Elephantulus edwardii
AAAATAATGCCCTAAAATATAATACTTTTAGACTATTCTCTCCCCCATAGACTTCAATGCCGTAAACATATTTCATCCATTTTTTTCTCAGTCTTACCCCCACCCCAATGCCAGCCTCATTCTACAACAGTGGCACCATATAGCAACCTAAATGCCCATCAACAAACGAATGGGTAGAGAAGCTGTGGTATATTCGCAAGGATTTTTTGTAACAGGGAGAAACTGCCCTCTTTCTGCTGCAGAACCGCAGGTGCTTTGGAGCACAATAGCCTTTGTTAGCAGTTCATCACATCATAGCGTTGAACCAATAGATCTCACTAATATTATGGATAGAAAGGAAACACAAGCACATGCAGAGAATTTGGCTAACTTCCTGCTGTGAAGTGGAGTTCTACTCATACCTACTTTCTACTGAATTTCCAAGGTTGGAAATATTTCCAACCATCCAGCATTTTCCCCTAGACAGCTCTACTCGTAAAGCCCATAGCTCCTTGACAGAGACTACATCAAAGAATTCTAAATAGGCAGCTATGGATCCTCAAAGTAATGTGTAATGATTTTGAAAAAGAATTGCCAAAATTGACTCAAGAAGCTGTAGAGATTTTACTATGTACCTCTTATTCTGGACTTGTCATGTAAATAATGCCTAATATTATATTCCTTTTAAACAGTTCTTTCCTTGATCTATTCCAATGCCGTGTTCATTATTTATCCTCTTTTTCTTAGTTTCCCTCACCACCATGTCAGTCCTATTTTATAACAGTGACATTAGGTAGTATTTGTCCTTTTCTGATGGAGATATTTCACTCGATATAATGTTCCCCAGGGTGACCCATTTTGTAAAATATTTTATGAGTTCTTTGTTTTTCAGCACTGCAAAGTATTCCATGGTGTGAATATACCACAGCTTCTCTGTCCATTCATTTTTTAAAGGACACTTGTGTGAAAGAGAGGAAGAAAATTGTGCAACAATGAATGAATTTTTTTTTTTAAAGAAAAGTATACTGAGGTTGGGGAGTTAGGAAGGAAAATGTGCAACAACAAATTAATGGAAATCTAAGCTTTCTGTAAACTTGCATTAAACTCACAATAAAAACCTTAAAAAATAATGATAATAAAGGACAACTGCAATAACAATATTAATAAAAGAAATATTGAAAATTCTAAAAATAGAAGCTAAAGAAACTTTAATAAAATAGATTATTTAATATAATAGATAATATCACAGACTTAAATGATAATAACTTGTTATTGAAGACATGAACATTTACATTTTCAGCTAAATTTTGTGAACTTTAAAAGTCAATGTTTATTAAACAAACTCTAGCACACAGTAAGATAGCACTTCAAGTCATCTTTTAGGATTTAATGTTACTTATATACTATGTTAATTAAGCAAAAAATGGAGTTATTTGTTTAATAACACCTAATTTATGAAATATTTAAGGGAAATTTTTAAAAAGACAATCATAACAATATGTCAACAGAGAACTGCCAGATGTGCAGGCTGGATTTAGATGAGGTCGTGATACTAGGGATATTATAGCCAATGTTAGATGTATCTTAGCAGAAAGCAAAGAGTACCAGAAGAATGTCTATCTATGCTTCATGGACTATGCAAAGGCTTTTGACTGTGTGGATCACAACAAGCTATGGCTGACTCTGAAAAGAATGGGAATCCCAGAACATTGGATTATGCTAATGTGAAACCTATACTTGGACCAAGAGGCAGTCGTCAGAACAGAGCAAGGAGACACTACATGGTTCAAAATAAAGAAGGGGGATGTATTCTGTCTCCATACCTTTTCAATCTGTTTGCAGAACAGATCATCTGAGATGCTGGGCTGCACGAAGAGGAATCAGCATTATGCAGATGACACAACCCTGCTTGCTGAAACTGAGGAGGACCTGAAGCGCTTGCTGCAGAAGGTCAAGGACTGTGGCCTCCTATATTGATTGAAGCTCAACATCAAGAAAACAAAGATTCTCACCACTGGGCCAATTGGCAGCATCAGTATGGATAGTGAAGAGATTGAGATAGTTAACAGGTTTAATTTGCTTGGCTCCACAATCAACACTCTTGATAACAGCAGCCAGGAAATCAAGAGAGGAATTGCATTGGGAAGGTCAGCTGTGAGGGACTTCTCAAGAGTACTGGAGAGCAACGACATCAGGCTGGAGACTAAGGTGCACCTGATCCGGGCTATAGTCTTTGCAATTACATGCTATGCATCAAAGAGTTGGACAGTGAATAGGGATGATAGAAAAAGAATTGATGCCTTTGAGCTGTGGTGCTGGAGAAGAGTGTTGAATATACCACGGACTGCTAGGAAAACAAACAGGTTTGTCCAGTAGAGGGTGAAGCCTGAATGTTCCTTGGAGTCAAGGATTCTGAAGCTTTGTCTGACATACTTGGCCATGTTGCAAGGAGGGACTAGTCCTTGGAGAGGGATATCATGTTTGGCAGAGTGGAGGGGCGGTGAAAGAGAGGAAGACCTTCGATGAGATGGATTGATTCTATGACTGGAGTGGGGAATAAGTGCGTTTGAGATGGCTAGGTTGGCACAGGATAGAACGGCGTTTAGAGCTCTTGTACATAGGGTCTCTATGAGTCGCAAGCAACTCGAAGGCACATAACAACAACAACAATTGTGATATTTTAAAGTTTACAGAAAAGTTGGGTTTTCATTCATTAGTTATTGAACTTTCATTGTTGTATCATTTCCTCCCTCTCCTTATTTATGTCCTAGTAAATGATCAGTTCTCGAATATATATGCACTTGAGATGAAAGTAAATTGACTTTTAATTGGGTGCAGTACCCTTCAAGCTGGCTGATTGTATAGTTTAGATATTTTTAATCTTTTTTAAGTTTCTTTTGAGTTGGTCTATCCTTTGGTGAGAGTTAAAGTCTTCTTCCACTATTGTGGTACTATTTCTCTCTTCAATTCTTTTGACCCGTGTTTTATGCACTTCAAGGTCTTTTGTTTGGTGCATAGATGTTGACCAATGTTATGTCTTCTTGGTCTTTTGTGCCTTTAATCATTATATAGTGGTCTTCCTTCTCTTTTATGGTGCTTTTCATCCCTAACAACAACAGCAAAAACATTTTTAGGTGGTTTTCATCCTGAAGTCTAAATTATCATCGATTACTATTGCCACTTCTGCTTTTTGTAGATGCCATTTGCTTGTATTTATTTTTTCCAGCCTTTATCTTTCTCCTCATTTTGAAGATGTGTCTCTCATAGACAACATATTGATGGGCTTTGGAGGTTTTTTAATCTATTATTCTACTCTTTTTCTATTAATTAGTGCAGTTAGTCCATTCACATTAATTGTGATTATTGACAGGACAGGTTTTATTTTTGTCATTTTGCAATGTTTCTTTTTCTGTCATTTCTGGTTAGTATAGATCATCCATTTTCCTTTGGTGTCTCTGAGTGAAGGACTTCCCTTAAAATTTCTTATAGAGTTAGTCTTGTTCTCACAAATTCCTTAAGTTTTCTTTTTTCTGCAAAAAACCTAATTTCTCCTTCATGTTTTGTAGACAGCTTTACTGGGATTTGTCTTCTGAATAGGGCCCCAAATGTCACCACTTCTACTCAGTATTGAAAAGTATTTTCTGGAGCAATATGGCAAGAGAAGGATTAAGAGGCATCCGGATGAGCTAAGAGGGAAATTGTTGCTATATGCAGATGATACGATAGTTTACACAGAAAACCCCAAAAAGACTGAATGAAAAAACTGTTAAAGCTAGTAGACCAATTTAGTAAAGGAGCAGAATGCAAGATCAATACATAAAAGTCCAGGGGATTCCTCTACAGTAACAATGAAAACACAGAGGAGATTACAAAAGCAATACCATTTACCAGAGCTAATTGCAAATTGAGATACTTAGGAATATACATACAGAGTATAGAAATTATCATACAATATCACTTTTATCACATACCAGTAAAATCCTGATAAAGATTATCCAGAAACAACTAGAACAGTATATTGATAAAGAACTGTCAGAGGTACAGGCTGGCTTTAGAAGAGGCCATAGCACTAGAGACATTATTGCCAATGTCAGATGGATCTTGGAAGAAAGCAAAGAGTACCAGAAGGATATCTATCTGTGTTTCATTGACTACGCAAAGACATTTGACTGTATGGACCACAACACATTATGGTTAACCTTGAGAAGAATGGGTGTCTCAGACTACTTGATTGTACGTATGAGAAACCTATACTTGGACCAGAAAACACTCCACTGAACAGAGCAGGGAAACACTGCATAGTCCTGTCTTCCTATCTTTTCAATCTATATGCAGAACAGATCATCTGGGAAGCTGGGCTGTATGAGGAAGAATGTGGAATCAAGATTGAAGTAAGACTCATCAACAGCCTACATTACACAGATGACACAATCTGCTTGCTGAAACTGAAGAGGACGTGAAGTGCTTGTTGCAGAAAGTCAAGTACAACAAGAAGAAGACAAATATTCTCACTACTGGGCCAATTGGTAGCACCATGATGGATAGAAAAGAGATTGAAATTGTTAACAGTTACAGCTTGCCCACCTCCACAATCAACACTCTTGGCACCAGCAGTCAAAAGATGATAGCATTAGGTAAATCTGCTGTCAGGGGACCTTTCTAGAGTACTAAGAAGCAATGATGTCAGTCTGGAGACTCAAAGTGCACCTGACTCAGGCCATGGTCTTCACAATTTCTTGCTTTGCATCAGATAGATAAAAAATAACTAAGGATAACAGAAGAAGAATTGACACCTTTGAGTTGTAGTGCTGGAGAAGAGTCATAAACATACATATATCGTGGACCGCCAAGAAAACAAATAAGTCTGTCTGGAGAGAGTGAAACCAAGTTTCTCTTTGGGGGCTAGGATTTTGAAGGTCCAACTCACTTATTTTGGGCACATGGTCAAGAGGGAATGATCCTTGGAGAAGGAAAACATGCTCAGAAGGGTGGAGTGACAGCACAAGAGAGGAAGATCCTGGATGAGATGTATTGATACAGTAACTAGGACAGTGGGGTTAAGTGTGTTGGAGCCAGTGACTTTGGCTCAGGACAGGGCAGGTTTCTGAACTGTTGTATATAGGGTCACTATGAATCACATAACAAGAAGAAATCTAACTAGAGACACACAAAAAATGTTTACAAAATATCTACAGAATACTTTTGTGATAAGCAACAAGAGACTGAAATAAATGGGAAAATGTTCACTATTCAAGGATAGGAAGGCTCAATGTAATGAAAGTGACAATTCTACCAAAAGCAACCTACCTGTACAAAACCATCTCAATACAGGTACCAAACTCATTTTTCAAAGAAATAGAAAAGGCAATGGCAAGCTTATTTGGACAGGGAAAAAAATCCCAAATAAGCAAAGTATTTCTGAAAAAAAATGAAGTGAAACCCATAATCTCTGTTCTCAACATCAACCACACATGTGGAATAACCGAAATAGCAAGGTACTGGTACAATGTCAGGCACATAGATCAGCAGAACTGAATGAAAAACTCAGAAATTAACTCACCTATCTATGGTCATCAGATAGTTGATAAAGCAAAACCCCCTATGAAATGAGGAAATGAAAATTCTTCAACAAATGGTGCTGGCAAAACTAGACTGCTACCTGCAGAAAGCTAAAGCATTAACCACATCTCACACAGTACACAAAAATCGGCTCAAGGTAGACCAAAGACCAGAGAGTAAAGCCCAAAATCATAAAGTTCATCAGAGACAAGCTGGGATCAAGGTTAGATGGTCTAATCTACGGTATAACAGCCAGAAATGGACTATCTGATGAGGATAAAACTGATGAATGGGACCTTCTAAAGATTATATCTCTGTGGCCGTCAAAAAGTTTTTCCGATAGAGTGAAAAGAAAACCTACTGAATGAGAAAAACATTTATCAATACCATCTCAGACAAGAGTCTCAAAACAAGAGTTTATAAAATACTGCAGGACCTCCACAAGAAAATTACTGATAACCCAATTACAAAATGGCCAAAGAAACATGGAAACATTTTTCACAGAAGAAAGCATTCAAATGACCAACAGATACTTGAAGAAATGCTCAAAATCACTATCAGTAAGAGATATGCAAATCAAAACCATGATGATACACCATCTCACCCCAGTAGAAGTGGAAAAGAAGGCAGAAAACAATAAAAGTTGGAAAGGATGTGAAGATATAGAAACTCTCATACACTGTTGGTGTGATTGCAAAATGGAACAACCATTCTGGAAACCAGGCATTTCCTCAAAAAGCTAAACGTAGAAGTTCCATATTAACCAGCTATTCGACTACAATGAATAAACTCCAAGGAAAATAGAACTGAGACACAAATGAAGATTTGCATACCAATGTTCATAGTAGCATTATTCACAATCACAAGAACTTGGCAACAGCACAAGTGTCCAACCACAATTGACTTGATTGAGAAATTGTGGTACATTTGCACAATAGGATGCTACGGACCACTCAGGAGCAATGATTTTGGAAAAATACTATATAACTGAGAGAGGCTGAAGATTATTGTATTATGCTAAGTAAACTAACTCAGTCCCATAGGACAAATACTACATATGAACATTATTGTAAATATAGAAGGACCGCAAAGGCGTTTGATTGTGTAGATCACAACAAATTATAGCTAACCTTTAGAAGAATGGGGTTCTCAAGTACTTAATTGTACTCATGTGAAACCTTTATCTGGACCAGGAGGTAATCATCAGAACGGACCAAGGAAACACTGCATGGTTCAAATTAGGAAGGGAGTACATCAGTGATGTGTCCTGTCTCCATAGTGGAACAGATTATTTGGGAGGCTGGATTTCTATTATTATTATTATTATTATTATTAATTTCAATGAACATTTACAGAGATTGTGGATTTCCATTCATTCATTGTTGCACTTTTCTCCCCACTCACCCCAGCCCAACCCCAGTTTGCTCTTCTTTAAAAGCAAAAGGAAAACTCCTTCATTGGTATACAATCCCCCCGCACCCTCCCACCCACATCCCGAGTATACTCCACTCTGCAACCCTCATTCCAAACTCTTATGATAATCATAATGCCCTAAAGTATATTATTTGTAAATTGTTCTCTCCCTCATCAGCTTCAATGCGGTATACATAATTTATCCATTTTTTTTTCTCAGACCTAACCCCACCCTGATGTCAGCCTCATTCTACAACAGTGGCACCATGTAGTATTTGTCCTTTTGTGACTGAGATATTTCACTCAGCACAATGTCCTCCAGGGTCACCCATTTTGAATAATATTGCAAGAGTTCCTTGTTTTTCAACGCAGTGTAGTATTCCATTGTGTGAATACACCACAGCTTCTCTATCCATTTGTTTGTTGATGGGCACTTAGGTTGTTTCCAACTCCTTGCTATTGTGAACAAAGGTGCAATAAACATGGGTGTGCATATATCCGCTTGGATGTCGGTTATGGTCTCTTCAGGGAAGCTGGATTTTATGAGAAGTGTGGCATCAGGATTGGATAAAGACTCATCAACAATCTACTTTACACAAATGATACCATCTTGCTTACCAAAACTAAGGAGGACCTGAAGCGTTTGCTGCAGAGGGTCAAGGACTGTAGTCTTCAACATGAATTGAAACTTAATATTAAGAAAACAAAGATTATCACCGTTGGGCCAATTGGAAGCACCGTGACTGATGGAGAAAAGATTGAAGTTAACAATTTCAGCTTGCTAGGCCTCCACAATCAATACTTTAGGCGCCAGCAGCTGAGCAATCAAAAGATAAATTGCACTGGTGAAATCTGATGTCAGGGACCTCTCCAAAAGTGCTAAAGAATAATGATGTCAGTCTAGACAATAAGGTGTTTATTGTGGATGAAATTATTTCTGACAGTAGTGTTTTGATTTTTTTTGGTTTGGGATTTTTTTTAATGACTTTCTTACAAAGTTCATATAAATTGTGTTTAATACTATAATTCATTCACTTTGTGTTTCATATAATCATTCTCATGCGTTATGTTTTATAATTAATCACCACTGAACCTTGCCAGTATTACCCTGTATTTTTGCCTGAATCCTTCCGATTTCCTTAATCCCCTCCCTTTATCCACCAAATTGTGCAAACCTGTGGTTTCTCCCCTACACATCCTCAGCTCTCCCCTACTTTGAGTTCCCATACATGTTTTACTAGTTACCCGTCTATTTTTACAATGGTCTTATGCAATATTTTTCCTTATGAGATTTTGTTAGTTCACTCAACATAATGCTCTCTAGCCTCTCCCAAGTTCCGTAGTATTTTTTAAAATTGTTGCTCCGGAATGCTGTATTGTATTCCATTGTGTGAATATACCACAATTTCTCAATCTGTTTGATTGTAGTTGGACATTTCCATCTTCTTGTGGTGATGAATAATGCTGCTATGGAAATTATTGCACAAATTTCTGTTTGTGTCTGACTTCTAATTTCCTTGGGGTATATTTCTAAGTAAAATATCTGGGTCATGCGAAGTTTCCACGTCAACTTTTTGAGGAAACTCCAAACTGTCTTCCAGAGAAGTTGCACCATTTTACAATCCCAGCAGTGTGTGGGAGTTCCCACTTCTCCACATCCTATCCAACATTTATTGCTTGCTGCAAACTTTGCCACTGCTAGTGGGGTGGTGTATCTCATTGGGGTTTTGATTTGCGTATCTTATTGCCAGTGATTTTGAGTATTTCTTCATGTGTTTGTCGGTCACTTGAATGCCTTCCTCTGTGAAAAGTCTTTTCATGTCTTTTGTTATTTTGTAATTCAGTTATCAGTCTTTTTCTTCTGGAGGTTCAGGAGTATTCTGTAAACTTTTGTTTTGAGATCCTTGTCTGAAATGTTATTGTTAAATGTTCAGTCCTAGTCAGTAGACTTTCCCTTCATACTGTTGGGAAAAGTTTTTGGTGAGCACAGACATTTAATCTTTAGAAAGTCCTATTAATCCATTTCCTCCTCTCCAGATTATGCATTTCTGACTGTACGTGTCAGTCTCTTTATATTAGAAACTAGGCCTTCTAAGTTTGATCCCAGTTTGTCTCTCATAACCTTTATAGTTTTGCATTTTACTCCCAGGTCTCTAATCCACCTTGAGTTGATTTTTTGTATAGTTTGTGATGTGAATCCTGTTTCTGCGTTCTGCAGGTAGCAAACTAGTTTTGGCAGCACCAGTTGTTGAAGAGATTTACAGTAGTATTTTGTATAAAAGTCTTTTGGTGTCTATAGTTAGGTCTTAAGTATTTCATGCAGATTAACAGAAAGGGCAACCTAGGTAGAACTATCAAGTATGGAAATACAAAGGAGGAGAAACAGTTGTAAGCAGACCCTAGTGATTAGAACATGGAATGTGAGAGCCATGAATGTAGGAAAATTAAAAATTGTTAAGAAAGAAATGGAACGCATAAATATTGACATATTAGGCATTGGAGAGATGAGATGGACTGGCATGGGGCATTTTGAGTCAGATGACCAT